>NC_061513.1:164700874-164715193 GCF_022539505.1 Lolium rigidum | reverse complement strand
CCACCCATTTAGTAACATAATCAACGAGCAACAAGTATATGAGTGTTACCTTCGAAGACGGAAAAGGTCCCATGAAGTCAAATCCCCAACAATCAAATGGTTCAATAACAAGAGTATAATTCATAGGCATTTCATTACGTCTGGAGATATTACCAACCCTTTGGCACTCATCACAAGATAAAATAAACTTTCTCGCATCCTTGAAGAGAGTTGGCCAATAAAAACATGATTGTAGAACCTTTTGCGCGGTTCTTTCTCCGGCGTGATGTCCTCCATAAGCACTACCATGACATTTACTCAATATTTCTTGTTGTTCATATTCAGAACACACCTTCGCAGAATACCATCCACTCCTTCTTTATATAAGTGTGGGTCATCCCGAAATAATGCCTCAAGTCATAAAAGAATTTCCTCCTTTCTGAGATTGAAAAGGTTGGAGGCAAGTACTTGGAAACAATAAAGTTAGCATAATCCGCATACCAAGGACCTGTCTCGCGAGCTCACCTTTATTACAGCCAATTGTTCATTTGGAAAACTATCATTACTGGGAACAGGATCATAAGCAATATTTTCCAATCTAGACAAATTATCAGCAACGGGATTATCAGCACCTTTCCTATCTACAATATGTAAATCAAATTCTTGCAAAAGAAGTACCCATCTAATAAGCCTTGGCTTAGCATCTTTCTTTGTCGTAAGGTATCTAATTGCAGCATGATCAGTATGAATCGTGACTTTTGAATCAACAATATAGGATCTAAACTTGTCACAAGCAAAGACTACAGACTAACAATTCTTTTCGGTAGTAGCATAATTTCTTTGAGCAGCATCAAGAGTTTTACTAGCATAATGAATAACATTTAATTTTTTATCTACTCGCTGTCCAAGAACAGCGCCTACAAGCAAAATCACTAGCATCACACATAATTTCAAAAGGCAAATTCCAATCGGGAGGTTCAACTACGGGAGCAGTTGTTAAGGCTTTCTTTAGAGTTTCAAAATCTTCCTTACAATCATCATCAAAAACAAAAGGTACGTCTTTTTGAAGAAGATTAGTAAGAGGCTTTGAAATCTTGGAGAAATCTTTAATAAATATCCTATAAAACCCAGCATGACCAAGAACACTACGAATACCTTTAACATCCCTCGGATAGGGCATCTTCTCAATTGCTTCAACTTTAGCTCTATCAACTTCAATACCTCTCTCGAAATTTTATGTCCCAATACAATTCCTTCATTAACCATAAAGTGGCATTTCTCCCAATTAAGAACAAGGTTAGTTTCTTCACATCTCTCGCAAAAATTTATCAAGGTTTCGCAAGCAACTATCAAAAGAATTCCCATAGATCGGAAAAATCATCCATGAATACTTCCACAATACTCTCACAAAAGCCATGAAAAATAGCAGACATGCATCTTTGAAAAGTAGCAGGAGCATTACATAAACCAAAAGGCATACGCCTATAAGCATAAGTTCCATAGGGACAAGTAAAAGTGGTTTTCTCTTGATCTTTAGTTTTAACGACAATTTGTGAAAACCCGAATAACCATCAAGAAAGCAAAAATGAGTATTTTTAGACAATCTTTCTAGCATTTGATCAATAAATGGTAAAGGGTAATGATCTTTCTTAGTAACTTTATTAACTTTTCGAAAATCAATGCACATTCTATACCCTACAACTACTCTTTGAGGGATGAGCTCATCATTATCATTAGGCACAACGAGTCATTCCTCCTTTCTTAGGAACGCAATGCACAGGACTAACCCATCTACTATCGACAATAGGATATATAATACCAGCTTCAAGAAGTTTTAATACCTCATTCCTTACCACCTCCTTCATCTTCGGAATTAGACGACGCTGATGTTCAACAACAGAGCTTTGCATCATCTTCCATATTAATAGCATGTTGGCAAATAGAAGGAGAAATCCCCTTCAAATCATCAAGAGTGTAGCCAATAGCTCCTCGGTGTTTCTTCAATATTTCCAATAACCTTTCTTCCTCAATCTCTGAAAGCTTAGAACTAATAATAACAGGATATATTTTCTTATCATCAATATGAGCATATTTAAGATTAGGGATTTCTATTTTCGTGCCCTCAGGTCCTTAGTTGTACTCAGTTTTCCCTAGCTCCTTAGTTTTTCCTCAGTTTTCCCCAAGCCCTTGTCTGAACCGCAGAAGGAGCTCGGACGGAAGGAATCCGTTAAGTTGACCGTTCCGTGCTGACGAGTGGGGTCGTGTCGTTTGTGGGGTCGCGTCGTGTGGGACCGCGTGGGACAGGACGAGGCCGTGTTTGTGTGGCCGTAGCGTGTGGGGCCGTAGCGTGTGGAGCCGTGTGGGTCCGGGACGGGGGCACGAGTGGTTTCGTCTCTTCCGCCTGATTAGCAGTTTTCAATGTACCTTTTTCCTCTCTATCGCTCGATCTCATTCATATTTGATAGCCCAAATTGGTAGCAAATCTAGAGCAGCTTCTCCTTCTGTTTTTAACGCCATTCATTTCTTTATGCCTTCGTTTTTACCCAATCGGGTAGGAAATCTAGGGCACAAATCCAGAGAAAAATATAGGATAAGCTGCATACGAGCAACCAACATAGCATAGATATATTCGGGACAGATCCAAAAGTAGTACTCGATAGATCCAACATAAGCTACAATTTACATGAAATTAAGCTGCTCTACAGATAGAGCAGTCACATACGAAGAGTGCAGCAGGCACGTTCAACGCCTCCAGGTAGCGCGTGTGACTCGCTTGGAGGTTGCGCAGGTGAATCCCAAGTGCTTTGTGTTTGGCCATGTACGCATGCACGTTCACGGTCCTTCCAACTCTAGCGCCACATCCGCCAATGGATTCAGCATGGTTCACCGGGGAGTTGAAGTCGGTGGCGCGGAGCTTCCTGTTGCGAAGGGGCACTTGTAAATGCCTCGAGCAAAAGGGCCATCGTAATGGCCGGACTGCAGCCTCCTGAGGACGTGACGAGTCTTGGTGTGGAAGGACTCGTCGTCCCTGTCGACGTCGCTGCTCTGCACCTGTCACGTAGCACCAAAGATCGTGCAAAAAACACGGAGTCAATTGCAACGATGATGGAACAGAGAGTGAACAAAAAATCATGCATGATAATATGGGCTCGAAAAAAAGAGGTAGCCTCAGTTACATTGGACACACTTATATCCAGGATTTGAGTCAGCAAACCAAAGATCATGCACAACAAATTTGTACACACCAATTGTTTACTGACCAAACCTCTGAATCAATTTATGCCCAAATATTCATCATCATCGGCACAAATCTTAAACAAAAGCAAATCACAAACACTAATAACGCAAGATCTAACACAAAAGGATCGAACTAGGAACGAGACGAACAGTAATAACGCAAGATCTAACAAAAAAGGATTGAACTAGGAACGGACGAACCGTAATAACGGTAGATCTAACACAAAATGATTGAAATGAGATAAGAACTAGGGAACAAAGGGTTACCTCCGGCTCGTTGTCGACGATGGTGGTGTCGTAGGGGTTCTCCGGCGCGTCGTACTCGCACTCGGTTCGTACGGGTCCCAATCGACGGGGACCGGACGGTGGCGGCGGCCGATGCGCCGGCTGCTACGTTGGAAGCAGCCGACAGGGGCCTGGACGGGGGTGGCGGCCGATGCGCCGGCTGCTACATTGGAAGCAGCGACAGGGGCCTGGACGGGGCGGCGGCCGATGCGCCGGTTGCTACGTTGGAAGCGACGACGGGGGCCCGGACGGGGGCGGCGGCCGATGCGCCGGCTGCTACGATGGAAGCAGCGACAGGGGCACCGGACGGGGCGGCGGCTGATGTGCCGACAATGGGCATCTCATTCTTCTCCATCGCCGGCGGTTTTCTTCGGGGTTTTTCTTCGGTTGTGGAGAAGATGATGGGACGGGAGAGGCGGTTGCAGGTGAGCCAGTGAGAACGTGCGTCGAGGGAGAGAAAGAGGGGCTCTATAAAGACGAAGGTGGCGTGTACCGCAACACGCGTCCGCTATGCACGGCAACACGCGTCCGCTATGCACGGCTGCAGCGTGCACCGCTACCCGAGTCTAACCCTGGGACGTTTGGTGTACTCGGTTATAACCTCGGGCCTTATACGAAATTTTATCCGTACTCAGCTTTTCCCTCGAGGACTTAGACCGGCAAGTGCAATATACTCAGTTTTACCCTCAAGTAGCTGGTCAACGAGAGAGTCAACAAATGAGATTAACATAGCTAATTGAGTCATTTCATGCGCGAAAAAATCCAAAAAAATAAAAACATAGTGGCAACTACTCATGGAGTCTTCCTACGCAACCTGCCACCTAGAAAACCTTAACAAACATATATAAATCAAGTTTTACCACAAATTGCCACTTCTTAGAATTACTAGTGTAGCTATGAAGATGCATGGTTTTCCACCCAAACCCCTTTGCAAAACATCTTTCCCAAAACATAGTTTGTCTAAATGATGCCATAATTGTCACACTCATGTATATTTGAATTGCAAATAATTTGATGTAGCCCAATATGAATTATATTGTACAAAACACACATTTTTCATTTTGTAATTCTTTTGTTTGAATCCCTTAGTCTATTTACTATTTATGTGCCCTTGGATTCTTAGTACTACTTAGTTTTTCCCTCAAGTACTGTCACAAATGCTCTGAGAAGCCCAAACTTATCCTGATTGGTTGAGCCGTTGTCACACGGATCGACTCCACGAACCGTTGATCCACTGATCTAACAGGCAGTATACCCCTATCCGTCTCTTCGTGGCAACCTCTCTCTCTCTCTCTCTCTCTCTCTTCGTGGCCACCCATCTCTCTCTCTCTCTCTCTGTCGGTGGAGAATGCAATGACGAGTTTGCCACTTAATATATAGTATTGGTATAAACATGAGGCATACATATTTGCGGATTTCGGTGATTGCATTATTTGTCGGCCCTCTAACAATTATCAACTATCTTGAGCTGTCCTTTTCTTTTAGGGAATATAGTTTGGGATATAGTATTGGTATTTTGAAACGGCCTAAAAGTGGTATAATTTTGTTATAAACATGAGGCATACATTTTTGCAGATTTCGGCGATTGCATTATTTGTCACCCCTCTAACAATTATCAACTATCTTTAGCTGTCCTTTTCTTTTAGGGAATATAGTTTGGGATATGGTATTGGTATTTTGGAAAGGCCTAAAAGTGGTATAATTTTGGTATAAACATGAGGCATACATTTTTGCGGATTTCGGCGATTGCATTATTTGTCACCCCTCTAACAATTATCAACTATCTTTAGTTGTCCTTTTCTTTTAGGGAATATAGTTTGGGATATGGTATTGGTATTTTGGAAAGGCCTAAAAGTGGTATAATTTTGGTATAAACATGAGGCATACATATTTGCGGATTTCGGGGATTGCATTATTTGTCACCCCTCTAACAATTATCAACTATCTTGAGCTGTCCTTTTCTTTTAGGGAATATAGTTTGGGATATAGTATTGGTATTTTGAAACGGCCTAAAAGTGGTATAATTTTGTTATAAACATGAGGCATACATTTTTGCGAATTTCGGCGATTGCATTATTTGTCACCCCTCTAACAATTATCAACTATCTTTAGTTGTCCTTTTCTTTTAGGGAATATAGTTTGGTAATTTCGGTGAATGCACACACTAACTTTGAAAACAACTACAAGTACATGTAATCGAATAATGGATTTGTAACTAGGTATCCCTTGTAACAACTTCTAGCGCCCGGTGAGCAATGATAAGAATCCGATCGTAATTATACAACAAAAAAAACAACCAGACCATCGGATTAGCTTGCTTCTTCAACTCGATCAGCTGCCTTAATCGCTTGTTCATTTTCTTCGGTTCTCCCTTCACTTCCACCGGTTCTGCATTGGGAGCATTAGGCATAATCGGAAGGTCCCTAATCGGAACGGCTCCTCTCTCCGCCGCATTCTCTACGAGCAAGTCCCCCCCCTCCTAAATTGCGCCCCCAATAGCGCCAATTGATTCCCGCAACCGAAGCCTGCGAACGTACACATCGATCCACTCGAAATGCCTGCATTTCTTCAAGATCCGAAAACAACAACGTGAACCCTAAATCCCAAATTCGAGGGAATAACAAGAAAATCGAGAGAAAACGAGAGAAATTGGAGCGAGATCTAACCTTATCCCCCTCTCTATATGGCAAGCTCTCGCATGCAACGAACTCACGTCCACGGTTGCCGTTCTCGTCCGTCTTACGGATCGACCGCTTCGGAGGCTCCTGGCGTGGGCGGTCAGGGCATCTTGTCAAAGGCACGGGTCCATACTGCGGCCATGAAGAACGGGAGGTCGAAGAGAAACTAGACATCACCCGCGTGCCGGAGAAGGGCTGCCGCTGGCGGAGAAGAAGAACAATGGGGCGCGGAGAAAGAAAGGGGAAGCAATGGCACGGGCATGGGCGCGGGGCTAGCTCGGGCTCCCATTTTGCAACGGTCACCTGGGTAAGCTGTGGGTCCGGCGCTCTCACGTGGACAAGTTGTGGGTCCCACGATGATCCGGATAAGTGGAGACGTGTCCACTGCGGGGCACCAACAGCGGCCCCACTTGCCGACACCAACCAACGTCAACTAAACGGGATTCCTTCCGTCCGAGCTCTTTCTGCGGGTTATAGACAAGAAGTTGGGGAAAACTGAGGAAAAACTAAGGAGCTGGGGAAAACTGAGTACAACTAAGGACCCGAGGGCACGAAAATAGAAATCCCTTAAGATTATCAGGCAAAGGCTTTAAATCAAAAACAGGATCTTCCTTTGGTGGCGGTGTTGTACCCAAATCTTCCACCGGTAAATCATGCTTGAGAATAGGTTGGCGAAGAAAAATTTCCTCAAGCTCATCTCTTTCTTTCCTAAAAACTTCACTCTCGCTATTCTCCAAATGTTGTTGCAAAGGATTATTAGGAACAAGAACAATAGATGCACACTGCTCCATTTTAAAATCATCACTAGGCAAATCAGCTTTATAAGGAGTTTTGGTAAATTTAGAGAAGTTAAACTCATAAGATTCACCAGCAAATATAGTCAAAATTTTCTCTTTCTTGCAATCTATAATAGCTCCACAAGTATTTAGAAAAGGTCTACCAAAAATGATAGGACAATAATCACTAGCAGCAGAACCAAGTACCAAAAATCAGCAGGATATTTAATCTTACCACATAGAACTTCCACATCTCGAACAATACCAATTGGAGAAATAGTTTCTCTATTAGCCAACTGAATAACCACATCAATATCTTCAAGTTCACAAGAATCAATTTCGTGCATAATCTCCGTGTAAAGCTCATAAGGAATAGCACTAACACTTGCACCAATATCACATAAACCATAATAGAAATGATCACCAATTCTAACAGATAGCATAGGAACACTAACTTGTTTGGGTTTATTGGGATGTGAAACAATATTAGAAGCATCTTCACAGAAAATAATATGACCATCCTCCACATTTTCAGTCACAAGATCTTTAACTATTACAACAGCAGGTTCAACTTTTATTTGTTCTTCGAGTTCTACAGGTTTCTTTTCACTTTTATGAACCGCACTATTTATAACAGAGTACTCCTTCATTTTAGCAGGGAAAGGAGTTTTTTCAATATAAGCTTCAGGAATGACATGATCAGCAGTTTCAACTATAACACATTTATTAATAGATGAATCAATTTTATCTTTATACGGTTCATGATACTTGTCAAAATTCTTCTTAGGCAATTCATAATGAGAGGCAAAAGCTTTATAAAGATTTGCAGCAACTTGAGAATCAAGACCATATGTAGCACTCATATTACGAAATTTATCGAGTATCCATAAAAGCTTCAATGCATTTATAATCATAAATTATACACGATTCTCTATCCTTGTCGTTCTCCCAACCTTCAGTATTTTCTTGGATCCGATCAAGAAGGTCCCTTTTAAACTCTTCTTTGTTGCGTGTAAATGATCCAGAACAAGAAGTATCCAGCAATGTCTTGTCTTGAAAAGAAAGTCTTGCATAGAAATTATCAATAATAACATGAGGGCCAAGGAGAAGGCCCAAGCGGCCTTGGCGGAAGCTGCGTTCCGCAAATCGCAGGCGGCGGAAGCCGCGGCCAGGTGATGACCCACAAGTATAGGGGGTGTATCGTAGTATCTTCGATAAGTAAGAATGTCGATCCCAACGAGGAGCAGAAGGTGTTGACAAGCAGTTTCGATGAAGGATTCACTTGTAAATGCTCACGGACAAGTATTCGGGGGGTTTTGATGTAACGGATGAACAAAGTACAAGTAAGTAAAATGCGAGAGAAATAATTGCAGCGAGTGGCCCAATCCTTTTAGCACAAAGGACAAGCCGGTTTGTTTACTTATAATGACCAAACGTTCTTGAGGACACACGGGATTTTAGTCTAGTGCTTTCGCTACATACGACTGATTAATCTTCATTGTTTTGATAAGTGTTGTGTGGGTGAACCTATGCTAATGTACCGCCCTTCCTAGGACTAATACATACTTGTGATTATACCCCTTGCAAGCATCCGCAACTACAATAAAGTAATTAAGATAAATATAACCACAGCCTTAAACTCTGAGATCCTGCGATCCCTCCTGCATCGATATACCAACGGGGGCTTAGGTTTCTGTCACTCCGGCAACCCCGCAATTGGCAAACGAGTACAAGATGCATTCCCCTAGGCCCATAAAGGTGAAGTGTCGTGTAGTCGACGTTCACACGACACCACTAGAAGAATAACACCACAACTTAAATATCATAACATTGAATATTACTCAACCATAATTCACTACTAACATTTAGACTTCACCCATGTCCTCAAGAACTAAACGAACTACTCACAAGACATCATATGGAACATGATCATAGGTGATATGATGATGAATAACAATCTGAACATAAACCTTGGTTCAACGGTTTCACTCAATAGCATCAATAACAAGTAGAAATCAACACCAGGAGAGTTTCCCCTATCAAACAAACAAGATCAAACCCTAATTGTTACAGCGGTGACGAGGTGCAGCGGTGGAGATGGCGGTGATGATGATGAAGATGATGGTGATGGTGATGGAGATGATGTCCAGCTCGACGGCGGTGACGATGGCGTCGATTTCCCCCTCCGGGAGGAATTTCCCGGCGGATTCCTCGCCCGCCGGAGAGCTCTTTTCTCTCTGGTGTTCTCCGCCCCGCAGAGGCGGTTGTGGCTCTTCGCGACGTACCCTCTAGAGCTTAGGTTTTCGGGACGAAGGGTTTCGCAAAGAAAAGGAGGCGAAAGGGGCTGTGGGGCCCCCACACCACAAGGTGGCGCGGCCAGGCCATGGGCTGCGCCGGCCTATGGTCCGGGCCCACCTTGGGTTCAGCTGGCTCCCCTTCCGGCTTCCTTCGTCATCCGGAAAAATAGGATTTTTGGTAAAATTTCCTTCCACGGTTGATCTTCGAAATATTGCATCCTGACGGTGCTTTTTCCGGCAGAATCCCGGCTCCGGTGCGCGATCTCCAAATAATCATGAAACATGCAAAATAGATGAAATAACATAAGTATTGTGTCCCAATATGAAATATATCAATGAATAACAGCAAATTATGATATAAAATAGTGATGCAAATTGGACGTATCACCAGGGAGGCCGAGAGCTTAGCCAGGGAGGCGGCTCTGCAGGTTGTGGTGCAAGACGCGGCCCCGGTGGGGGGCCCTCTGGACCAGCCTACTTGTCAGGCGCATGGTGTAGATGCTGCTAGGGAGGCACAGGACACCATCGGGTCTGGCGCGAGCCCCTTGAGGGTAGAGGTGGCTCGCCGCCCTAACACTCGCAGCCTGTCGCGTGGTGCTCGCACCGCCAAGTCGACGCTGGCGGTGAAAAGGGTTCGGGGCAGAAAGAAGATAGTCAAATGCACGCCCTGATTTACAACATTAGGGGTTTCGGTCAGCAGGGGCGCCGGACCCAGCTTCGGGACTATATGTCCAAGAACAGGCTTGACATTCTAGGCTTACAAGAGACGATCAAGCAAGATTTCTCATATGCGGAGCTCCGTAGTCTTGAGTGCGGCAGCCAATTCAATTGGAATTGGGTGCCAGCGGTGGGCCACTCAGGAGGGATGCTAATGGGCTTCCGAGATGACTGCTTTGAGGTGGGTGAATGGAGGAAGGGAACCTTCTTCATTAGCGCTCTGATCCTGCAGCGAAGCAACAACATGAAGTGGTGCTTCATGCTTGTCTATGGGCCGGCGGATCACAGCAGGACCAGTGAGTTTCTTGATGAGCTTGAGAGGTCGGTGGCGGCCTGCCCTTTGACGATTGTGGTTGGAGGGGATTTCAACCTCATTCGCTCTGCTGGGGACAAGAGCAGTGGCAACATTTGTTGGTCCAGGGTGCGCCGGTTTAATGATACCATTGCGTCTTTATCCCTTCGTGAGATCCGGCGAGCAGGGGCTCGCTACACCTGGACGAACAAGCAGCTTAATCCCATTAGGTGCACGCTTGACAGGGTTTTCGTTGCCCCGGCCTGGGAGGCCTGTTTTCCGCTGTGCTCGCTGATGGCGATCACTCTGATCGGTTTAGACCACTGCCCCCTCCTACTTTCTAGTGGGGAGGGGCTGCAGAACAGACCCTCGCGGTTTTTCTTCCAAACCTGGTGGCTCCAGGTGAATGGTTTTGGGGAACTATTCAAGGGTAAGCTTGACAGCTTCCTCACGGACTTTGGCCCACATCGAGGTAGCATTGAGGTTTGGCAGTGTGTGGCGAGACACTCTCGCCAGTTTCTTAAAGGCTGGGGAGCCAACTTAGGCAAGGAGAAGAGGGTTCACAGGGAGAACCTACTCTCTCAGGTGGAGCACCTCGACAAGGTAGCCGACGCGGCTGGCCTTGACGAGGAAGGTTGGGCACTTAGGTACCACCTGGAGGATCAACTCTTGCAGCTCGACAAGGCTGGACGAGGAGTATCGGCGTCAGCGTAGCCGTCTGAATTGGACCCTCAAGGGTGACTCCAATACGGACTTTTTCCATGCCATCGCAAATGGGCGACGGAGAAAGTGTCAGATTCCTCGGCTCCTCTCTGACCAGGGGGAGATTGAGGGACAGCAGGCTCTGATGGCGCATATTTACCAGTTCTATCAGGGTTTGATGGGCGCCACCGGGGAAACAAGGGTTTTCTCCCTGGCCCCTAACCTCTGGGATGAGGCGCAGCGGGTCTCTGACGAGGAGAACTGGGCTTTGGAGCGCACCTTCACCCCGGAGGACCTGGATGAGGTTCTCCTTAGCATGAATGTAGACTCGGCTCCCGGCCCTGACGGGCTTCCGGTGGTTTTCTTCCAGCGGTTCTGGGAAACCCTCAAGAAACCCATCCTGCTCATGCTTAACGACTTTGCCCTGGGGAGGGTCGACGTCGCTAGGCTGAACTACGGGATCATCTCCCTCATCCCGAAGGTGAAGGGTGCGGACAAGATCAAACAGTTTAGACCTATCGCCTTGATCAATGTCATCTTTAAATTCATCGCGAAAGCGTTTGCCATCCGCCTAGCTACTATAGCGCATAGGACGATTGATCGCAGCCAAACGGCCTTTATAAAAGGCAGGTGCCTACACGAGGGCGTGTTGGCCCTGCAAGAGATTACGCATGAGCTCCGAGTGAAGAAACTTCCGGGCTTACTTCTCAAGCTCGACTTTGAGAAGGCCTACGACCGTGTCAACTGGGACTTCCTTCAGGAGGTCCTGCTGAGAAAGGGCTTCTCGGCCACGGTGGTCCATAGGTTGATGCAGTTGGTCCGGGGTGGACGGACCGCGATCAACGTGAATGGAGAGATTGGTCCTTTCTTCCGCAACACACGGGGTGTGCGTCAAGGGGATCCCCTCTCCCCTATTCTCTTCGATTTCATGGTCGATGCGCTAGCGGCCATGCTGGCGAGGGCTAATGAGGCGGGACACATCCGGGGGGTTGTTCCGCACCTCATTCCAGGGGGTGTGACTCACCTCCAATATGCGGACGATACTATGGTGCTAATTGAACCTTCCGATCTGGGGATCGCGAACCTCAAATTCCGCCTACTTTGCTTTGGAAACATGTCGGGTTTAAAGATAAACTTTGACAAAAGCGAGGTTATGGTGACAGGGGTCACTGAGGGCGAGAGGTCTCGACTGGCGAACTTACTCAATTGTCGCTTGGGTAAGTTCCCCATGAAATACCTTGGTCTACCGGTGAGTGACGCCCCGCTTCGGGTGGCCGACTGGGGCTTCCTCCCCGACAAGGTGGGTCATAGGGTTGACCCCTGGCAGGGACTCTTCCTGTCCTCGGCTGGGAGGCTGGAGCTGACCAACTCCTGCCTCTCGAGCCTACCTATGTTTGCAATGGGCATTTACCTACTCCATGACACCACCCATAGTGCTATGGACAAACATAGGTGCCGCTTCTTTTGGGAAGGAGTGGGGGACAAGCGGAAATACCACATGGTGGATTGGGCCTCGGTGTGCAAGCCTAAGGCTTTCGGGGGTCTGGGGATCCTTAACACCAGGCTTATGAACATCGCCCTTATGCTTAAGTGGATCCGGGAAAATCTACCAAGGCGATTCGGGTCTACGGGCGGACCTTGTTAATGCGAAGTATCTTCGGGGTAGGGACCTTTTTCGCGAGCCGTCCCCACCAAGGGCTCCCAATTCTGGAATGCCGTACAAAAGATCAAGTGGCACTTCAAATTGGGGGCCAAACACAAAGTCAATAATGGGCTGCGCACCTATTTTTGGCTGGACTGGTGGACAGGGTCGGGGCCTTTGTCGGCTCGCTTCCCACGGATCTTTAGCTGCTACGACCAACCGTTTGTTACGGTGCATGCGGCGAGAACCATGGACGGAGCGTCGGGGGAATGGCGCTTGCACTTTAGACGACAGTTTAGCCTAGCTGAGATGGTTGAGTGGGACAACCTTTGTCGTGAGGTGCAGGCGCTCCCGGTCTCGGACTTGCCGGATGAGGTGTCATGGTCCTTGGAACCGTCTGGCATCTTCTCCACCAAGTCGGTGTACTTTGGGTTGACGCAGGGGGCAACAGTCACCCACTTCAAGGAGGTTTGGCGAACCCGCGTGCCTCCCAAGATCAAAGTCTTCCTCGCGGCCTTATCCGGAGCGAGACTCCCATCTAGCGACCGGGTGGCGAGACGGCGAGGCCCCTCGAATGGGCTTTGCAGCCTCGCGTGGGAACCGGAGGATTGTAACCACATTTTCTTTGCTTGCCACTTAGCAAGGTTCTTGTGGGCAGGAGCAAGGGAGCTTCGGGTACTTCCGGAACCCGACGGGGGCCGGGGATTTCATTGCGCTAGCACAAGGGTTACCAGGCCCCCTTCGTAGGATAGCATGGTTTACGTTTGCGGCTCAATGTTGGGCTTTATGGAATATACGTAACAAGCTTACTATTGAAGGGACGTTGATTGGGCACCCTGCTGATGTTTTCTTCCATATGTCACGACACATGCAGTGCTGGAGGGCGTTGGTCAGACCGAGGGACAGAGCGCTGCTGGACGAGGTGCTGCGCGAGGTTAGGAAGCTACATGCAAGAGCTAGGACCTGAGCTTTTTCTATCAGACTATCTATTCGCCCCGCTTCAGGGTTATGTATGCTAACTGTTTGGCGACTCCTTATGCCTCTCTGCTTAGTCTCCTAGGATCCTGGGGGATCACTGTGTTGCCCATGTGTTTGGGTAGCAGCTAGTTTTACCATGGTATGAAGTCTGTATCGGATGTTGTTCTATGTCGTCGCTTTATTTATAAAGCTGGGCCAAGGGCCTTCCCTTTAAAAAAAAGGTGAGATAGACTGAATAGCTCCTCCGACCACACGATAAGGAAAGGCGCCCAAGCATTGTTTAGTACAATTAATAGTGACTTAACGATTAAAACAGAGATTACAGATAGCGATTAAAACTATGTCTTGACTCAGTCCATACACACTTCTGGCCGTCCGATGCTTCTCCTCTGGTCCTCTTCCATCCTAGCCGCTGGTTCCAGTAGAGTGCTGCTTGTAGTTGTCCAGACTAGCTGGAGGATCCTGACAACCTGCAAGCAAAATATGGAAAAATGCCCCAAATTAGCTAAAAACCGGAACCCTATCAATATTTTTACGGTTTTGCTAGGTCTCAAGTCTAAGTCACTTACAAGAAACTGCTTTGAGTTGCACTTTTCTGTTAAAAAAGTGCAATTGCACTTTTCTGCCAGAAATGTGCAACTGGACCGAGTTGCACTTTTCTTTAAATTGTAGTTGCACTTTTCTGAGTTGACTGAGACTTAAGAAAATCTCAGTCATCTGAGACATAGACACACCC
>NC_061513.1:164587133-164700774 GCF_022539505.1 Lolium rigidum | reverse complement strand
TTACCCAAGCCTTCTCTGCTAACCTGGAAAAAGAGAAATTCAAGGAAGTTCAGCAGATTTCATAGATCATCCCTTTTGCATGAACATAGATCATGAACCGCCGATATTTTCTAGCCAGGCCCTATGAATTTGAAGAGGGGGAATTGAAGTTCATATGATTTTTTTAAGGAACGGCTGGAACTGTGCTCATGAATTCATGATGAATCATATTTGCCTAATCTTTAGTCATATATTCACTCTTGTTCAGACAACAAGAGTAGGTTAAAGTGATGGAAGCTCAATGGCATGTTAACTAACTAATACTGATACAGATATAAGAACAGTTGGCTAATTCAACTTTTGGTACTATAAGGTAAGAAACAACTTTGTAAAATATAGCTCTACCTATTTGTATGTTATGACGTTCACTAGGACCTTACCATTTTTTTTGTTTTTCTTAGTTAAGGCGGAAAGACTAATCTTACCACACAGGCATGGAGCATGTTAGACAAGTAAGCTGCTGACAGGTAGGCTTAACACTGATACAAGTGGTCAATTTCACACAATGTTCTTTCTTATGAAGGAATGAAACACACAGCAACACATTACCGCTGCACTTCTATCTGAAGATTTGTCTGAGTCAGGACTACCATTTGTTGATGGTTCTCCCCGATTGCCAAGAGAGTAGAAGTTCAAGTAATCTTGAAGCTTTGCATTCTCAATATTCATGGCCTTGAGCTCTTGTGCAATTACTCTATACATCATCTCAATTGTCTGTGAGATAAAAGAATAAACCATTAATATTTTGGCTTTTCCATGAAGGTGAAAACACTTTATTCAAGTCTACAAGTAAGCTGTCACACAATCCACGTCACACTTCACAAACACAATGACAAACCTACCAAATACATCCTAAATATAAATAATCCTCGTTCCTTGCTCTGAAACCTCTTGCAAAATCAAGCATCAAAACTATCAAGTATCAACAGCCATCAGGCAGACAACTACGAGTTTATTTGATGAATCATGAGTGAAACGTTCCTAGTTGAAGAACAGAGGAGTGTTGGAAGGGTGATGAAAAGCATAGATATGAACATGGCCTCCCTGTCTCATAAAGAGGCCGCCAAGGGATCCAGGCTCCTATAGGATATTTCAGGTGCTGCTAGTTAATGAAAAGTATATGAAGCCTTAGTGCTGTTGTAACCCCTGGTTTCATATTGAACTTAGGAGTGCTTTATTCTCGCATTTTGAGATGTGCCAGATTGTGTCTTTCTTTTCTGATAAGACCTTTCAAACTGCTTCTGTGAGCAGCAGTCTGAGTTCTGTAGTCCGATATCATAAATAGTGGGATCCCAGAGGTACCCCTCCCTTAAAAAATATGTAAAAGTGTTCCCCGGTGTAGCATTCCCAGGCCCCAAATCCTGATTCAGTATATGTGCATGTAAAATTTAAATTTACTGTATCATCTTCCTTTGATTTTAGTACAAATATTATCTGCTTTCAGTGGCACGGACAATGAAAGTTTGCAAAGGGGCAAGTCAGAAGCTCTTTATGGTATGGTAGGCCTGTATGGATATTATTATTTGAGTACAATTAGCATTATTACATTTCTGCGACTTTCAGGCTGTAAGGACATTACATATTACGTTGCTCTATGAAAGTTACTGCAGCTTAGCGAAAGAACCAGATGAGGTCACCAAAACCAAGAACAAGCATAAAATGGCGTCAAACTAAACAAAGGAATGTGAGCATAGGAAGAGTATTATTGTATTAAAAACAAACAAAAAAGTGTACATCAGGGAATATGCCAATGTGCACTCGAGTGGAAGATCTGCTCAAAGAGCAGAGATTGAAGTTGCAAGGCAGAATAAGATTTCCATGTATCAATAAATCTTAGATTGGATATCCATTTCTTGATAAACCCCAGATTTGGGGTTTCCTAATAGCTGCTATAATGGTTTTACCGTTTTACATAATAGAGCTTACCTAAAAGTAAAGAATTTCTTGCACAGAGGCTGTGATAGGGACTCCTTCAGGACACATTGGTATGACTACATAAACTGTAAATCGTTCGCCAGCTCTAATCTTGCTTGCAATTTTGAGGGCCAATTCCATCGGTATCAGATTGTTAGCACCTGCAGCATCCCAAGGGATCAAAATTCCAGCTTGTGTAAAGCATGTCATAACATTAAACGTCAATGTTTAATTTACACAACAGAAAAATCAGCAGCAAAAGCATGAAGGAAACAAAAAAGAGTGTGACCTATCTAATGAAAGCAGAAAGAGAAAATTAAATCTATGTTCTCTCTGGTTTCTCTACATTATGTGTGTGTGCCTGTTTCGCTCCAAGTGACTAGAATTCACAATTGTTACCATAAGCAGAACTTACAAGAATAGTGCTAAGACCTGAACATGTCAATTTTCAGAATCTTGTTCTTTTGAAACCCGCAAACTAACATGATCATTTGGAACATTAGCCGAAGGGCTGAGTATCCATGAGATATGCTCCAGCTTTAATAGAGCATCATCTTTTCAACGAGATACTTTCCTAAATCGATCGCGGAACTTGGATACCTTTCTCTAGCGATGCTAAAAAAAAGACATCATAGGCAGCTGGTCCATCATTCTTACAGTGCAAATCGTACCAAAGTTGTCTTGGTCCATTCGCACTTGCCTGCATCAAGGGAACACACATGATGCTAGAAAATTAAAACTCAATGAGATTAACATGCTACAAGAACACACATGATGCTAGAATACGAAGGATATTCATAATAATGGGATAATGCTTATTTTTTCTCAACATAACTGTCGTGTCCTGATTTTATTTGAATAAAGCTATCTGTCAGCTTAGGTGCACATTTACTATCCATATGGCACCAACATATCATGGTAAATATTTACTTGCTAAAAGGGGAAGCATGAGTAATTCTTAATTAGCTAAGCACTGCTTGCAGTTTATTAAAAAATTAAACAAAATACCTTAGGAAACCTACTGCCACAACTTGCCTGTTGTTTGAAAATACTCAGCTTACTGCTGGCATATCAAGGTGAAAAAACACAAATGACTGAAGAATGCTTGAAAAACTTTCTAGTTTCTTCATCATGTGTTCCCATCACACCATCCTGCAAAAGCATAGGCAGGGGGCTTATTCTTAAATGTCATCACAAACACACCAAAATGAACAGGGTGTATGAATAATGATGGGGATGATAAACTGTACACCCCATTTAGTAGATTCAGAGAACATGGCATGATTTATAAGCAGTTATAGAATCTGTGTAAATTATTATACAATATCAAATTGATATTACTACAATTGTCATGAAATAAATTCCATATTATATAACTACTTTTGTGAAACAACATATGTTTTGAAAAATTACCACTGAAGTGTTACTTTGAACACGTGTCAATGTCCTAAGCTATTTATATTGTGAACTGAGTATGTATAATTCAATGTTTTCAACCAATTTCTTATCATAATACATATAAATAGACTTGTCAGTTATTAGTAAATGGAGACAGAGAAAACAAGAGGGAAAAGCTTATAGGTAAAGAGCATCGCTAAAACAAGTGATGAAAAGAATAAGTTAAAAGGATTTGACTTTATATAATTCTTACCCTATAGTATGATCTAGAGTAGAAAAATATGCACGCTAGAAATGCACTGAGAAAATAAAATGCCAAATAGTAAGTCATAAGCACATTCTGAGGGCACCATCGCACATAGTAGTTTAAAGCTCGCATCGCAGTGCAATGTTCCACCTTCTAACAATCAGAAAGCCTGTTTGTCTAACATTTAACAACTTGGCGCACATGTTCAGTGGGAGCTTCAGCAAAATGTCAATACAAGCCAAGCCACTTAAGAGGAGCTCGCTATTGGAAAAATGGGATAAAAGTGCAGCACCAACTGTATACTTGTAGGTGATCTAAGATAACCAATTCCGTCGGAAGTGTCTCAGCTCCCGTTGGCCGTAGTGATCCTCTTCCCCTGCACAAGTTGATAATTGGGGATGCTCTGTGGTTAACTTTAGAAGTGCTCATAGAATCTCACTCTCATGTCAACCCAATCCATCTCTTGAAATGTAATGCTGCTTCTCTCCTTATCAATTGAGCTTCTGTTTGCACCTTGGGAGCTTTACCTTTGTACAATGTTCTGTGATATTTAAGCCACAGGGACTTGTACTTGTATTTATCTATAAACATCTTGCATTTTTCCATCAATTCTATAACTTCCATTGCTCGAAGAAAGAAACCACCTCTCACAAAGCAATACAACAGAGAGTCCAATAGTTCTTGATCAAATTTCATTGAGTTGGAGTTCGCCAGAACTTTCATTTCACCCCACAAGTCCGTCACCTCCACATATTTTCCACCAACAGCAGCATAACCAGTTACTAAAGAATGGAAAGTTTGTGCATTTGGCATGTGGCCTAAAACACGCATCTTGCTCAGTGCTTTGTGAGCATCATGCATTAATCTCTTCTTACAGAAGAAATGTATAACATTATTCCAGTCATGAATAGCATGATTAACCGTATGGCCACTTCTGACTTCTTCTACTAGCTTAGTCGTCAAAGCAGCTTCACTGTTATCACAGCTTTGTACTAACATCTCAAACTCCCTGTGACCAGATCTTTGAATGTTTGAGTTCTTCATCTCATTAAAAAGATGGAGAGCACCTGTGGTGTTATTGCGATGTGCCCTGGATTGTATCAAATGTTCATAGCAGCTTGAGTCCAACTGAATACCTGCTTGATCAGCATCCTTCAGAAGTGCAGTTATATCATCTTCATGATGGCCCTCCTTGCAGTAGGCTTTTAGGAGCGACGAATAAATGGAAGAACCAACCCTAATTCCAGAAAATCTCATCTCGTCAAGAAGATCATGTGCTTGCTCTAATAACCCAACAGAAATACATGCACTTATTACTTGGACAACAAAAGAGTTCTCAACAGACACTGGACATTCTTCTTTGCTTGCTTTCACAATAAATGATGCCAACGCACTGATCTTATCTGCTTCCAGAAAAGCTTTGACAAGTTTGGCATACATTGTTTCAGTTGGATGGAGGATACCATGTTCAGATTTAACTAGTCCAACCTGTTCCTGGAGCTTATCTGATAATAGCTTGTGTAATTGTCTCACCTCTAATTCAAGCTTTGCAAAGCTCTTGTCATTGAAGAATGAAACATAGTTCAGCATTTGGCTATCAGTAGACACAGATTTATTTGGGGAACCCGGATTTTCAGTACCTGCTTTGTCATAAGGAAGATAAATTTTGTTATTCTCAACTGCTTCGAGGACTGCTTTAGCTGCTTCTAGCGACCGTTTAGCATTTTTACCCTTTTTAAGCATATCCAACACCAAATCCACAGCAGAATCCAAATCCCCAAATTTTAAATGACAGGAGAGCAGGCAATCATAGAACTGCCTGAATTCTGATTCACTTAGACCACATGCCTCATCAACATGCCTCTTCAACTTGTGAATCTCATCCTTGTGTCCATTCTTTTCATATATACGGGCCATGACAATCAGCAAGCTGGCTTCCGGTTTCACCCCTATCCTGAGCATTAATTCAAGAAGCTGTTCGGCCTTTTTAGTGGTACCAAACAAGAGGGATGCTGTCAGAACTATGCTGAAGGTAAATGAATTGGGTTTCATTGATAGCAATGGACGATTGCTCTTCTTGCGCGGGTCGACTCTATTATTCTGGAAAAGGTATCCAATCTCCATTACCATGTCGGCAGCAAGAAATGAACCGGTTGCAGTTTGACACATGTGTGCTACGATTGCAGACCATGCAGCAACGGGTGGGTATGCTTCCATCTTTACTAACTTCCTCACAACATTGACTGCAAGATGAGGAAGAGCGCAACGTGCTAGAATAAGAGATAGGTAGATTAGGGGCTCCCTCTCCAACAATTCAACCTTGTCTCGAGACACATGATCGACCACATTGTATGACTGGTTAAGCCTGTGAGCATCACAGGTGACCGCGAAGCCAGTGATGAGCTTACCCAAAACAGACTTCCTTGGGAACCCGTCCATGTGAACATGCTTCTCATATGCCATCAACGCATCATCAAACCTCTTCTGATCGATCGCATTCTCTATCTCCAACGCTAGCTGAGACGAGTCACGGGCTTGGACCAGAACTGTTTCGGTAGCAGTGGAAAAGCACGCGCCGCAACTACCAACACGAGGTTTGTGGGTCAGGAATCCTATATGTTCATCGCCGGTGCACTTAGTCCCAAGAAACTTACTGCCCAAGCGATACGTGGTGTCGCGACTAGCAAAAGGTCGAGGACCCGCAAGGAATGCAAATACAGCACGGGCTGAATTCGATCTCGTACAGATTCTTGCAACACGAAGCATTCGCCTGCCATGGACAAAGAAGCGGAAGTTAATAAAATCAACGCATGTGGAGAAGAGGAAATGATAGCTGCTTCAACCTAAAATGCAAGGATACAGATACATGTATCATCATCGGGCCGATGCATATACTTAAATTCGCCATTTTGGGAATGCGCCAATATGGGGACACTTTCTACTACTCCGTATTTTTTTTAAATCATAAAAAAGTACTATCTATATCTACAGAAGCTAGGAGCAGCAGATTACCTGCTTGTTTGTTTGCTCTCCTGAGGATGCCGAAGCAGCTCCAAGCCTCTCCAATTGAGAATGTTGATGCCCTGTTCCAACTCCAAGTTCCGAAGGGGTAGAATTAGACATTCGTAAGTGTACAATTGAAATCAAATCATTAGTTAGCTGTACATCGCCTTCAGCAAGGAGAGTACCTTGGGTGGGTGCCTGCGAGTGCGAAGTGGGGGTTTAAACCGGCGAGCTTCCGCCGGCCTGCTTGCCTCCGTGCCTCGCTGGCTGCTGCTTGAGAGGGCCAGAGGGCTGAGGGTGCAGTCGGGGAGGGAGCGGCGGTTGTTTTGTGGAGGGCAGCGGTAGCCTGGTGGAGGGAGACGGAGGGGAGCGGCGCGCAGTGATCTGGTGGAGGCCGACGGAGGGGAGCGGCGCGGCGGCGGTCCCTGGAAGTGGAAGAGCTCTGATCTCCGGCCCGGTTAGCTGGATATGCACTAATGGGCCGCATCTGGGCCAAGCCCATGAGAGATTCCTTCTGCTGCTGCTGAGTACTGTCGCCCGAAGCTGTACAGACACACTGCTCCTCTTCATCTCTTCCCCCGCGGCCGATCCACACAAATCGGAGAGAACGCCCGCCGGCGCCGGCGCCGGCGCAGCAGTCCCTCTCCTCCGTCGCGGCCTCCATCCCGAGAAACATCTCACCGTGGCTCCTCCGCGGAGAATCTGTACACGTGGACGCAGATTCCGCCTTTCAAATACCCAAACAAGCTGACTGAATCTTTCAACGGTGGTGATAAGAGGAGCAACTGCATTGGCCTGCTCCGGCAAAAAGAAATCTGGAGCCAGCTTACACCTGCATCCTCGCCGTCCCATTTTAATCTGGGAAAAAAATAACAGTGTAGAGAAAACCACAGCATAATCTGGTTTCCGCAGCAGACTCAAACGGAAATCGGAGGCGTATGACCGAATGAACATCCTACAAAATTACAGGGGCATGTCTAAGGGCCTGTTTGGATTACGCCCGTGCGAGCCTTACCAAACCAGGGCAAGCCAAATAATTGGCGCGGCTTTCCGCCGCCATCGTTTTGCCCAGCATTTGGCTAAAAAAGTGATCGTGTGACCAAATATTTGGCTCTGAGAATTCTGCCTCAATCCAAACGAACGCCCACTCCTGTGGTCAACGCCAAAATTTTGGCTGGGCAGTAGCGGGCTCCAATCCAAACAGACCCTAAGTCTTGATGTTGCCACGCCAATTTGAGGATGCTTCCGGATCTACTCCCTCCGTTTTAATACAATATGGCAACTTTTTTGAAATACAGATACAAACAGTGAAGTTGTGACATTTATTTAAAATTGAGGTAGTATTTATTTATGGTGGAGTGTTCATGTCAGGGTTCTAGAAGCTGCTCGCTCGTGTCACCGTCTCCGAAATCCACAAAGAATGTTCATCTAGTAAAAAAAATCCGGAGTGAACAAATTTGTTTCTCTGGTGGTTAATTAGCAGACATGGATCAAATTCCTGTATTCGAAATATCAAACCGCTTGATCGACGGCACGCGCGTGTGCGCTTTCGGACGATGGATCATCCGTATCGACGTGTGTGCCGGTGGTAAATAACGCGTCCTTCCTTGTACGCAGGGTGCTACCGCCAAACTTTTACACTCCTATTACACTCCACTAGGCATTTGAGCCCAAGTTCAACAAAAAACGTGCCAAAGCCCAATTCGCCCAGATAATCACACAAGCTCATCATCTTCAGGAGAGAAATGACTTGCTTCGATCAGCAAGGACCACTGAATCGTTGCTCTACCGGAAAAATTACACAAATCAATAAATCTTAGGGGAGAAAGTTGCATCTCGAATTTATTTTCAGAAACAAATGACTTGCCGGGCAATTTGTTGTAAATAGCTCTAATGACCATTTAACAACATACTCCATCCATTTCAAAAAATGTTTCATATAAGTTATAGTCGAAGCCAGACTTTGTGAAGTTAGATCAATTATATAGCAAAAGAATATGATTATCTATGATATGAAATGTATATAATATGGAAATATAATTGTATATTATAAAATCGATATATTTTGTTATATAATTGGTCAAACATTACAAAGTTTGACTTTCATGTAAAATTACACGCAACATAAATTGAGATGGAGGGAGTATCTGACAAATGGGGCTCGCGTTCTGAGGCAGGCATCGTGATAGGGCAAAGGTGGCCGATCTTTCGATGAGACGTGGATAGATCGATTTGTTGGTGGAGTTCGTGCTTGACGATCCGACTACACGTGCAAATCGATCTATCCACGTCTCATCGAAAGATCGGCCACCTTGCCCTATCAAGTGGTATCAGATTTCAGGTTGTTCGGTGAGATTTACAGTTTTTCCTAGTGTAGATTTGTTTTACCTATAACCCAGAAAAAGCCCCACAAAAATATATTAGGTTTAGATCATCCGTCCCATAGCCCCTGCCAAGCCATTGCATGATCTTTTCAGTTTTTGCTTTTTGAGTCTTTGTCTGCAATCGTTGTGTCGCGTGCTGGTCTTAGCGTTAGAGTCGTTAGAATTTCGAGTTCTGGTCATACTAGTCGCGTCGCCGCCGCACCATCTCCGCTTGCAGTCCTCGCCATATCACCGCCACCATACACTTCCGCCACATCTGCCATCAACTCTTTGTTGTGCCTGGTCCCCATTATAGTAGGGTCTTTCTTGATCTTCGTTTCAGAGTTTTTTCGGGTTTTAGATCTATTTTCTTGGTCAATTTCGCGTTTTCCGTCGGAATCCTGATAGGAGTCTAGCAAAAAAGAAAAAAAAAATCCGAAAATTTCTGGGCGCCCTACCATAGAGACCTGATCCAAAAAAAAAATTATGGGCGCCCTACCATAGAGACCTCTATGGTCATGCGCCAAGGTTGATCCTTAAAAAAAAATTCTGGGCACCCTACCATAGAGATCTCTATGGTCATGCGCCAAGGTTGATCCTAAAAAAAAAAAAAAAAAAAAAAAAATTGGGCACCCTACCATAGAGACCTGTAGGGTCTAGCGCCAAGTTGAGTCAAACGAAAAAAAACTTGCCGCCTTACCGTAGGTGCCTCTATCCTCCAGCACCAGTTTCGCTGCCTCTTGCATATCGTGCCGCATTGTGACCTCGTTGGTGATTTAGGCTCGCATCTCTAATACGATCTAGCCTAGGACCAGCACAGTACATTCGTTGAGCATTTACTCAATTTGCATCGCTGATTTGATTACTGTGCCACCATATCACTATACTTTGCCTTCCTATAGCTCCACATATATCTCCACGTGCACTGTGTCAACCCCTGGTAATCGCTTTGGCAATCTTTGGAGAAGCTGATCTTTGCTGGTTGCCATATCGCCTTCCTCCTGTTTGGTAAGAACTTGTAAGAGCTTTGTATTTTGCTTGACAAATTGTGCGTGATACCACCATATTTGCGTAGCTTCTAGGCGTATACACTTGTGCTTTTTGGGTACTAACCATGACAGAAAATGAGGACCAAGCCATCGACCCGAGTACCATGACGACTACAGAGATTCATGTGCAACCATTTACAGGAGATCATGATCAGGTTATATCTTTACCAGTTTATGAGGGTAGATATAATACAGATGCTTATTTTGATTGGGAGTTTGAAGTTGACAATATTTTTGGATGCCATGATTTTACTGAACATGAGAAAGTAAGAACTGCGGCTAGAGTTTTTACGGGTTTGGCTTCCATTTGGTGGGAATGTGTTGCGGTCAGAAACCCACCGTCGAGCAACGACTGGCAACACCGTAGAGCTGGGAACAACTAGGGCTGCGGCTGGCCCTAGTCCCTCAGAGCGACGGCCCGCAAAGCCTTCTGGTCACACGCCCGATGTCGGCCGCAAGGGCGTGCCACTCGACCTATACCCGGTCGAGAAGGTGTGGATGATGCCTCGCTTAGTTTCCTGCAGGGCACACACGTAAACGTTAAATACGAGCCTCGATCGGCTCTCAGGTTATCCTGTGAATCGGCTCAAAGAGCCGATCCACCCATGATTCGTACAAGGTGTCCGAATATATGGTGGTCCTGCTTGATCAAGATAAGGTTAAAACAATCTACGATGATTTAGGGTTTTCACCGCATAATCGGATCATCCTACTCACGATTGGGCCTCGCGCTCGCGTACGGTGATCGTAAACCGATCCTAGACAGGGCCTAAAAACCAACACGAGGTTGATCCTTGGAACATCCTGTCTAGGGCTAGCAAACTACACCCTACACGCCGCTGGATCCTCCAACCCTTTGTAAGGCCTAACTATTGCGGATATTAAACTAATCCTTGAAGAACAAGGAGCAACCGTAACGGATCCGATCTACTAAATAATGATCAAGCGGGGTGCCGCCCCTACACCTAAGATAGGTGTAAGGGCGGCTAGATGCGTAAGGGTTGCACTACGACAGCATATGATACTAAGAACAATGCTAACCCTAACACATCTAAGATAACTACGTTGCTCGCCATAAAAAAGGCTTCAGCACGAGCAACGCATGAACAACGTGGATAGGCATTACGCTGCCTAGATCGCAAGATCTAGGCAGCATGGTGCTTACCGGAGAAACCCTCGAGACGAAGGAGTTGGCGATGCGCCGAGATTGGTTGTGTTGAACGTTGGTTGTTGTTTATTCCATAAACCCTAGATACATATTTATAGTCCAGGGGACTTTCTAATGTGGGCGTGCACCAAACCGTGCACGGGTAAAACTCTAACTTCTAAACTAAGATGCGGTCTAATATGTTACATATACACGGGCAATTTAGCCCAACTTGGTATAAAAGGCCGATTCACGTATTCCTTCTATGTATATTCTTCAAACCCATCTTGATCGCGGCCCGCCTCTGACTCGGTCAAATTCTGGTGATAACACATGCCCCCCTGGTTTTGGAAATGACATTTCCAAAATCATTACGCCTTTCTTTCGTCGGGTCATGTCGTGGCAGAGCAAAAAACCGCCGCAGAATCCTTCATCATGATGCCTTGCCCCTTCCGCTTCCACGCGGCCTGCGAAATTTTTCTGTCGGGCACCACTTCCCCGGGAACTGCTGTGGCATTGAATCTCCCCCATATCCCCTTTATTTAACCGTTTTTCACAGTTTTGCTTCTTCATCCCCTTCGCATTAGCACCCAAAAAACCCTCCTACGCCACCATGTCTTCTTCTTCCTCATCCTCTTCCGACCTCTCCTATGGGTCCTCCTCTTCCCGCGAGACGCCGCCGGACATCTGCGCCCCAAAAGAATGGGACCTGGAAGACCACGCCTCCTCCATCTGGTCCGAAGACGACCAGTCCCTGACCAGCGGGGATGAAGATCTTCAGTTCCTCGCCGACGGGGAACTGGAGTCGGAAAGCGAGGACGACCGGTTCCCCTGGGACGGCTGCCCCACCTCTGAAGAAGAAGAAGAGGAAGACGACGACGACGACGACTCCCTCGAGGGCTATCTGCCGGCGAAACGCCTCCGCATGTGGTGGGACGACGACAGCAGCGACGATGAAGACGGGGATGAAGCTCCCATAGAGGGCTACGGGAGTAGCGACGAGGAGCCCATCGGCAGCAGTGCCGATGAGAGTTCCGAGGATGACGACGAGGGCAGCGATGGCTGATACGTCTCCGACGTATCGATAATTTCTTATGTTCTATGCCATATTATTGATGATACCTACATGTTTTATGCACACTTTATGTCATATTCGTGCATTTTCTGGAACTAACCTATTAACAAGATGCCGAAGTGCCGGTTCTCGTTTTCTGCCGTTTTTGGTTTCGTAAATCCTAGTAACGAAATATTCTCGGAATTGGACGAAACGAAGACCCAAGTGCCTATTTCGCCACGAACCTTCCGAAGACCGAAGAGCATACGAAGTGGGGCCACGAGGTGGCCAAACCACATGGCGGCGCGGCCAAGGGGGCCCGCACAGCCTCGTGGTGTGGGCCCCTCGTCGGGCCCCCGACTGCGCCCTTCCGCCTACTTAAAGCCTTCGTCGCGAAACCCCCGAGGAAAAACCCACGATACGGAAAACCTTACCGAGACGCCGCCGCCGCCGATCCCATCTCGGGGATTCGGAGATCTCCTCCGGCACCCTGCCGGAGAGGGGATTCATCTCCCGGAGGACTCTACACCGCCATGGTCGCCTCCGGAGTGATGAGTGAGTAGTTCACCCCCGGACTATGGGTCCATAGCAGTAGCTAGATGGTTGTCTTCTCCTCATTGTGCTTCATTGTTGGATCTTGTGAGCTGCCTAACATGATCAAGATCATCTATCTCGTAATTCTATATGTTGTGTTTGTCGGGATCCGATGGATAGAGAATACCATGTCATGTTAATTATCAAGTTATTACATATGTGTTGTTTATGATCTTGCATGCTCTCCGTTACTAGTAGAAGCTCCGGCCAAGTTTTTGCTTTTAACTCCAAGAGGGAGTATTTATGCTCGGTAGTGGGTTCATGCTCGCATTGACACCGGGACAGGTGACGTAAAGTTCTAAGGTTGTGTTGTGTCTGTTGCCACTAGGGATAAAACATTGGCGCTATGTCCGAGGATATAGTTGTTGATTACATTACGCACCATAGTTAATGCAATTGTCTCGTTGCTTTGCAACTTAATACCGGAAGGGGTTCGGACGATAACCCGAAGGTGGAATTTTTAGGCATAGATGCAGTTGGATGGCGGTCTATGTACTTTGTCGTAATGCCCAATTAAATCTCACTATACTTATCATGTCATGTATGTGCATTGTTATGCCCTCTTTATTTGTCAATTGCCCGACCGTAATTTGTTCACCCAACATGCTTTTATCTTATGGGAGAGACACCTCTAGTGAACTCGTGGACCCCGGTCCATTCTTTTAATACTCGAAATACAAATCTGCTGCAATACTTGTTTTTACTATTTTCTCTCGCAAACAATCATCTTCCACACAATACGGTTAATCCTTTGTTACAGCAAGCCGGTGAGATTGACAACCTCATTGTTTCTTTGGGGCAAAGTACTTTGGTTGTGTTGTGCAGGTTCCACGTTGGCGCCGGAATCCCTGGTGTTGCGCCGCACTACATCCCGCCGCCATCAACCTTCAACGTGCTTCTTGGCTCCTCCTGGTTCTATAAACCTTGGTTTCTTTCTGAGGGAAAACTTGCTGCTGTGCACATCATACCTTCCTCTTGGGGTTGCCCAACGAATGTGTGAAATACACGCCATCAATGGCCCGTAGATTAGGATCTACTAGCGTAGGCCTAGCAGTAGTAGATTGGTCAATAGACCCTTCTTTTGTTCTTTCTTCTCTGAGCAATCGGCTCTTTCTTTGTAAGAAATCCTGTTTAATAAAGAAATTTCTCCAATTCAATTTTGCCGATTTGTCCCTTTAGCCAATGCGTGATGAGCCGATAGCAACGCATCGGCCCTTTCAAATCCCCCCTTCAACTCCTCCACCGATGATTTCGAGATTCTGGTGGACAATGTGAAGCCCTCAAAAGAGCCCTTACATTTCTCACACCAGTTTCCGCGATCCTCTTCTGTGAGCACTCATCATTTTGTGAAGAAGGTTGCAACGAAAGATCAGCCGATGGTACCCCAATCGGCTCCTCAATAGAGCATCTACCAGGCCTGCTGCCCCCCGAGTCTCAGCCAAGGCGAAACAGAGACGAGGATTGGCACATTAGCTGAACAGACCTGGGCTTGATTATGTCTGAGGGAGCTCTCATGCAGAGCCAGCCGATTTGAACTAAATCGGCTCTTCCAGAGGAGAGGACCTTCGGGGTGAGTTACCCCCGAGTTTCTTCAGTCCACTTCTCGCACCTTGCTGGTCAGATCGGCTCCTTTTCTTCGGCAGTTTTGATGCGACCTATCCTTAACCTGATCTGCCCACCCATGCTGCTCTTGGTCATAACCCCTCAAACTTGCTCCATTGAGCCTCTGCTTACAACAGTTGTACCTCTAAAGTCGATGGCCATGCATCGGCTGTGCTTAAAAAAAAATTGAATTTTTACCGGCCGATTTATGTATCGGCCCCCATACTTCAATACCCATCATCGAAGGATATCTTGAGCTGCTGGGCATTGGGAAGCCACTTTTCCCTTCGTATCCTCATGTTCTGTCCACCTGGGTGCCCCCCGAGCCGATTCTGCCAGATAACTGCTGAAATCGGTTCTATGATTAGCCAAGGCACTCTATGTGAACGTCGGCTCTGCTAGGACCAGTGTGGCCTTCCTCCAGCTCATCAGCCGACGTAAATCCATCGCCTATTAGATTGGCGTTGAACCAAGGCAGGACGGATGGTGAGGATAATTTTGGCCGATTGCTGGAATCGACCTCCACTGTGCTTGCTCGATGAAGGTTTTTGCTTCCTTCAGAAATCTTTGGGAGCCGATCCCAAGGACCGGCCTCGCCATACTTGCTCATTGGGCTGTTCTCGCTACTCGGTCAGGCCGGTGGATAAGACCAGCCCAACCTCTGACTTTATCATGTTGATGCGCTTGCTGTCGCCCACCTCGAGTGCATCGTGTAACCGTGGAGCACTAAGCTCCGTCGGAAGGACGAGCAACATGTTTGTGCCAGCCGATGTTTCATCATCGGCTTTCCTTTGCTTGGGGCGCCACTCTTTTCTTTGTGGCCGACCTTCTTCGTCCAGGGTTCGCTGAATTTTAGCGGCCAGATCAGGCCGCGCCTTCCTCAACGTGTGTAGGTATAACCTTTCAGCTTCCTCCAATCCACGTAGTCGCTGAACCCTTCGCTTTTGGGAACGGCTGAGCCCATCAGGGCACCACCTTGGCCGATGATACATGTCTTCTTCATCATCGTCCTCTAGTTCCTCGAGATCTTCCACCCGAGTAGGCTCAACCTGTTTGTACCGAGGCGGGAGAGGCCCTAGATGTTTGAACACGGACACGTTGGCTGTATCCCTCTTCCTTTGTTTGCATTCTGGGCAGTTGCCGATTGTAGGCAATCGGCTCATTCCTGAATCCCAGCAGTGTCTGAAGAAGGGGCAGTCCCAGTGCCTATCCACGTCGTCTTGCTCCCTCGGCTTCTCCTTGGCGTGGCGCTCATATCGCTCCTCATCGTGATCATGCCGACGACGTCTCCTGTCGTCCCTAGCCAGCCGATCTTTGTCATCATCATCGCTGGACCGTCGGCGTTGGTCATACTGACACACATACTTGTTGAGGAGGTGATCAGAGAGGGGTCGCTGATATCTTATGTTCTTCACTTCTCCCTCTGTGACGTAGCGCTTGTCGTCGTGGCGGAGCCGATCGCGTGGAGCGGCTTCCTCTGTGTCTTTTCTATGAGAGCAGCTGCCCTCATCTCCGTCCTTACCAGAGTGGTGCCCAGGTCCCACCATGTTGATATTGCACGAGAAATCTGGCTGGCACCCTTCATGGTAAGTATACTCCACCATGTTAACGGCGGGGAAGGGGTGGGTGTCGACCTTCATGGCGTACTGGTTAAAAATTAGCCGTCCTTTTTCTATCGCCATTTGGATCTGTTGACGCCACACCCTGCAGTCGTTGGTGGTGTGGGAGAACATGTTATGCCATTTGCAGTATGGCTTTCCGTTCAGCTCCTGCACCGTGGGGATCTTGTGGCCTTCGGGTACCTTTAGCTGCTTCTCCGCGAGTAGGAGGTCGAAAATCTGCTCAGCTTTGGTCACGTCGAAGTCGAACCCTTTTGGAGGACCTTGTGGCTTAACCCACTTACAGGAGACGGGGCTTGCCGTCCGAGTCCATTCAGCCACTGCTACCTCCTGATCTCCCATAGCACCTTCATCCTCGTCTGCCTCAACCAGGACCACCGCACGCTTGAATTTATCCTGGTAAACATCTGGGTGGCGCTGTTCATATGCTGACAACTTCTACACCATGTGCGCCAACGAAGGGTAGTCTGCTTGGGAGGCCACGTCCTTGATAGATGATGAAAGACCCACCACCGCCAACTCGACTGCTTCCTTTTCACTTACGTGAACCGAATAGCATCGGTTCCTAATGGTCCTGAAGCGCTGGATGTGATTCCGCCACTGTTTCCCGCGCTTCTGTCGTACTTGTGCAAGATCGGCAATACCAGCCTCGGAAGCTTCTGAGTGATACTGAAGGTGGAACTGCTCTTCCAACTGCTTCCAAGTCCGGACTGAGTTCGGTGGCAGCGATGTGTACCACCCGAAAGCCGATCCTGTGAGGGACTGTGCGAAGAACCTCACACGCAGCTCGTCTGATGCTGAGATAGTGCCCAGCTGTGCCAAATATCGGCTCACATGCTCGATGGAGCTGGAACCATCCGATCCACTAAACTTTGTAAAGTCGGGGAGCCGATATTTGGGAGGTAGCGGAATCAATTCGTACTCATTGGGGTACGGCTTGGTATAGCCGATTGTCCTCCTTTTCGGCATCATGCCGAACCGGTCTTTTAGGATCGTACAAATCTCATCCGCGGTGATGGCCGAAGGCGTTGGACCACGAAGATTCGCCGGGGTGGCATACTTGGCCAGCCATGCTTGCTTTTCCAGTTCTGAGCCAACTGCAGGAGCTGAGCTCTGGAGGTTTGTCGGAGTGGCGTACTTAGCTATCCACGTTTGCTTCTCAAGATCCGCTCCCAACGTTCCTCCTGCTGTTCCAGAGGCCCCTGCTGTTGCAGTCTGGTTCGAGAGTGTCCAGTTACTGCAGTCTGGCACGTATGCGCACGTGTATCCGTGCGGGATCTCCTTGGGCGCCTCATGCAGGAATTGGTAGTCACTTGGGTCACCACCAATCTTGTAGACGACGTAGGCCGATGAGTTCGGCACTTCGGCGCCGCCAACGCGAACGACAGACGGCGGACGGGAGTGGAGTGGCATCTCTCCTTGGTACGTCCCCGGCGCCGGTCCCGACGGAGAGTACCGATGGCTCATGATTTCCTGGATCACGCGAAGAGCGACACGCTCCAAAGTGTTCACCGGACTCTCGGAATGGCGGTGCAGCGAATGAGCCACCATGAAGTTGATCTCCGACGCAGCCGACCCGGTGCGTTCTTCGACGGGGCGGACAGGTCCACTCCATCGAGCGCGCCTTCAGGTGAGAACCCCTTCCACCAGATGCCATGGGAGCGGGTTCTGTGGAAAGAGCCGATGAGGTCGGCTTCGAGGACTGCCTTGATCTCGTCATGCTTCCTCTTGAGCTCGTCAGTCAGGTCCTCATACTTGACCGGAGTGCTTTCCGCCATCTCAGATGTAGATGGCGATGTGGTGGATGTCGAAGATTGTCCCACCGGGCGTGCCAGAATGTGTTGCGGTCAGAAACCCACCGTCGAGCAACGGCCGGCAACACCGTAGAGCCGGGAACAACTAGGGCTGCGGCCGGCCCTAGTCCCTCGGAGCGACGGCCCGCAAAGCCTTCGGCCACACGCCCGATCGTCGTCGCAAGGGCGTGCCACCTGACCTATACCCGGTCGGGAAGGTGTGGATGATGCCTCGCTTAGTTTCCTGCAGGGCACACACGTAAACGTTAAATACGATCCTCGATCGGCTCTCAGGTTATCCTGTGAATCGGCTCAAAGAGCCGATCCACCCATGATTCGTACAAGGTGTCCGAATATATGGTGGTCCTGCTTGATCAAGATAAGGTTAAAACAATCTACGACGATTTAGGGTTTTCACCGCATAATCGGATCATCCTACTCACGATTGGGCCTCGCGCTCGCGTACGGTGATCGTAAACCGATCCTAGACAGGGCCTAAAAACCAACACGAGGTTGATCCTCGGAACATCCTGTCTAGGGCTAGCAAACTACACCCTACACGCCGCTGGATCCTCCAACCCTTTGTAAGGCCTAACTATTGCGGATATTAAACTAATCCTTGAAGAACAAGGAGCAACCATAACGGATCGGATCTACTAAATAATGATCAAGCGGGGTGCCGCCCCTACACCTAAGATAGGTGTAAGGGCGGCTAGATGCGTAAGGGTTGCACTACGACAACATATGATACTAAGAACAATGCTAACCCTAACACATCTAAGATAACTACGTTGCTCGCCATCAAAAAGGCTTCAGCACGAGCAACGCATGAACAACGTGGATAGGCATTACGCTTCCTAGATCGCAAGATGCAATCTAGGCAGCATGGTGCTTACCGGAGAAACCCTCGAGACGAAGGAGTTGGCGATGCGCCGAGATTGGTTGTGTTGAACGTTGGTTGTTGTTTATTCCATAAACCCTATATACATATTTATAGTCCAGGGGACTTTCTAATGTGGGCGTTAAACCGTGCACGGGTAAAACTCTAACTTCTAAACTAAGATGCGGTCTAATATGTTACAGATACACAGGCAATTTAGCCCAACTTGGTATAAAAGGTCGATTCACGTATTCCTTCTACGTATATTCTTCAAACCCATCTTGATCGCGGCCCACCTCTGACTCGGTCAAATTCTGGTGATAACAGACTGGAATTATAAAGAAAATGTCGATAATAAACCTACTACTTGGGTAGATTTAAAATCTGTTTTGAGACGTAGATTTGTGCCTCTTTCTCATCAACGTGAAATGCTCCGCAAACTTGAACGATTAGAACAAGGTAGTAATACTGTGCATGTTTACTATCAGGAATTTAAATTTTACATGTACCGTTGTGATATAAAGGAATTTGAGGAAAGTACTAGAAACATGTTTTTCAACGGCTTGAACCCTGATATTAAGGTTTTGTTTAAGTATATTCCTCGTTCAACTATTGGTATATATGTTCGCGCTTGTGCTTTTGAGAAACACATACAGGAAAACACGGTGGACCATTTCAACTCCTCCAAGTCATGCACACTAGCACCGGTTGTTTCTTCCAACGTTTCACGCATGAATATTGTTGTGCGAGTCGCCCAGCCACAGACTTGTGACACGTCGTTGTGAACATCTTCTAAGTCGGATTTACAAGGTAAAAATAAAGGCACTGATTTCATCCCTCCACATGACATTGATGAATGCAATGTTGATATTAATATACCATGTGTTGAGTTCGCTAATGATTTGGCCACACCGCCTATATTAGAGGTTCATACTACTGATTTGCAAGTACCATGTGATCATACCACTGAGATTGATGTTGTTGTGAGCGCAATTAGTCATGTTTTCAGTTCTTCCTTGACTATGTGTGCGTCCACTGAAATTGTTAATGCTGAAATGGATTTTTCTAGTGATTTAAATACACCCACTAAATTGCATGCTACAATACCAAATTGTTTTGGATGCTTATTTTGCGGACATTCATGCATCTATCAATTTGAGTGCCCCAAATGAGTTACATGCTAAAAGAGATTTTGGGTTGGGTGTACCAATTGATCACTTTAATATGTCTTGGAATATGAGTGCACCCACTGAAAATATCATTGATATGACTAGCAATCTTTTTGTTGACTCTAGTTATGATAGACCTACAGATTTGTGTGTACCATGTGCTGTTTTTCGTTCCTCTATTGATATGAGTGTACCAACGGAGACTTTTGTTTCCAAGGATGACCATGTGTTAGGATATTGTGGAACTGATATACCAACTATATTGAGTACACCTACTGTACAAGTTAATTCTTCCATATCTATGAGTGTACAAACTGAAATTTTTGCTCCTGATAATGCACCTTGTGACTTGAACATTGACTCTAGTATGGATCATATAAAACTGGTTATGAACAATGAAGTGTTGGCTAAGATTTCTCATGCTAATTCTTTATTTTCTGTTGTGATGGATCCACCTATATCCTTGTCACATGCTAGAAACAAGATTGCTGAATTAAAATGTTTAAACAGTGTCTATGCCCCTGATTTCACTTTTAATTTTGTTGGGTGGTATGACATAGCGGATATTTTTATGGTGCATAGGATTTGCATCATGTGTGATGATTCTTCTAATTTCAATAAAACTGAATTTGTGAATATGCTTTGTCATTTTGATATGACCTCCAATGTTGGTATTCATTCTATGCCAAATAACTTGCTGCCAAATTGTTTAATTCAACATTGTGTGGCTAGTAAATTTGAGACCTTACAGTTTGGTTTACCAACTTTGGGATGGTTTAATGATGAGCATTATCATTTGAAAGGAGTTAATATGTGCTTCACTTATATCTGCAAATTGAGTTGTGATAAATGTTTAATGGAGACTAATAAGGTTCTACGCTACTACAATACTGGAATATGTACAAACTTAAATGGGAAACATGAGAGAGCTGTTAAAACGGATGACATATACATATACCATGCATATACCTTGTCTCTTTTGTTAGCATGTTTACAGAATAAACATCGTCGAGGACAACTTTTCTTTCAAGAAAGGGAGGATGATTAGGACATGATTACCTGCGATTTGAAGGCATATCTTGGTGAAAAAGATGAGACTACGTCGAGGACGACTTCAATTCAAGTAGGGGAGGATGATGAGGACATCTCTATGATAGATACAACCAATACTCCTACAACCACATCTCAAGTACATTCGTTACTAGGAATCCTTCCTAATATATATGAGAATATGATGCTGCCTAAATCAAATGTATTTATATTATTTAGGAATGGATCTGGCATGGACGCCAAGCATTGGATTAGGAACGTGCATGGAGATGACAGACAGACCTGCAAGGATTCGGGATGGCGTTGCAAGCGAGGATTTCAGAATATTGAAGCCACCATAGTGAAGCAATGATGCTTGGATGAATTATACAAGTTACTCCATCATAAAATTCGTCCAAAGAATTAGTTTTGGTGCTGCGTCACCTTATTTAATGGGCCAGACCCATGTATTTTCGGATTAGGTATTTTAGGGGATTTTAAGAGGCCATATAAGGGGAGGAATGCCCATTTAGGGGTGTTTTTAGCCAACCCTAGCTGGTTGGACGAAAATCCCTTCACTTCCCCCATATACATCCCTCTGTAGCCGTCATTAGAACTTGGATTTGATTAGACTAAAAGTTAGCCATTGCTGCAACTCTCGTGTACTTCTTTTGAGGCCAACGCCCAGAACAAGACCGACTATTCGGAAATCCCACCTTTTTCAATAAAGCTTTCATCTTTCATCCGCAATATTCTGATTGCATCATTAGTTCTTACTTGTTCTCGATTTCAGGTAGGAATTAAGACCCTCGCTGGTCAGGCTGATCGTGCATCCGTAAGATCAGTAACTCCTGGAGATTGTCCTAGCGATTGCATTGGCGCACGAGCTTTGCACGTGTAGTCGGATCGTCAAGCACGAACTCCACCAACAAATCGATCTATGCACTTGTCGTGTACTTCTTTTGAGGCCAACGCCCAGAACAAGACCGACTATTCGGAATCCCACCTTTTTCAATAAAGCTTTCATCTTTCATCTGCAATATTCTGATTGCATCATTAGTTCTTACTTGTTCTTGATTTCAGGTAGGAATTAAGACCCTCGTCGGTCGGTCGATCGTGCATCCGCAAGATCAGTAACTCCCGGAGATTGTCCTAGCGATTGCATTGGCGCACGAACTTTGCACGTGTAGTCGGATCGTCAAGCACGAACTCCACCAACAAATCGATCTATCCACGTCTCATCGAAAGATCGGCCACCTTTGCCCTATCACACTGTGGCTTTGGATGTTCCTCCATTGCCTAGTAAGAAATAATTAGAGCAAACCAGGAGCCGAACTAGTTTGTCCCCACCCCTTTGTTCCTAGGCGGCGACAACTCGATGCGATCTCCTGGAGGTGATGATGGCTGCGGCGACACATGATCGATGCTCGAAGCAGTTCCAAGTGGTTTAGCAAAATCAGGCTAATCCGAATTTGCCCCCTCCCCGCTGCCCCTTGGTTCCAGGCAGCGGCAACGACCAGCTAGGACCAACTGGAGATGGCGGCGAAAGCAACTACAACGTACATACGGCGATGGAGCGGCTCCAAGCTCGATCGGGGCGAAACATGATTGTTTTCTATCTCCTTCCTTTCTTCGAGGGCGACACCGGCAACTTCAGTGGCCGACGTGCTGGTGCCTTTCAGGTAAACCCATAAGGTGGGACCCCAATTGTCTGATCAACGAAGCTCTTCACACTAAATTACTCACAGAGTTAGTTTAGTGGCTTGTGCAACCAAAAGTTAGAGTTGTTAGGCCGTGCTTCTGCTCTACAAATTATGAACAAATTGTTATACGGAGTAGCAAGGTCTGCGGAAGGAAAATAAATCCGTTTCGAGTTCCTGGGTTCAATATTCGACCAATCTCCAAAGGACATGAAAATATGAACCTCTGGCGAAATGAGAAAGATTTGTGCACTAGAAATTTGGAGTCATTTCACGATCATCACTCATCAGATAGGTCTTCGTCTGTTCATTTTGAGAATACCAGTTTCTCGCAAAGACGACAACAGAATGATTCGCGGTGAGGAAAGCATCATTATTTGGATTCGGATCAGCAGTAGGTGCTTTTAGCTTTTCAGCGTGGTTTACATAGCATTAGAATTAATATGTGGTTGGATGATTAGAACAGCAGTGGCACACTCAGCCCACCATAATTTAAATCCTAGGTTTGACACTTTGATAGCGAATATTTTTTTTATTGGGAGACGATGTTTTTGTTGACAACGAGACGTCTGTGGTGATTTGATCACTTCCAAAACCCGTCAGATCAGTTTGTTAAATTCAAACTATCGAAAGTGCTCATATATAGGAGGAGGGTGTCCATGTGTGAGTTTCATATGTGTGAGTGTCTGTACTATGTGAGCGTCTACATTAAATCTTGTTTCGCAGAAAAACATAGCACTACGCAGATCCGTCTTCTGTGTAATTAATCAAAAATACTACTTTTAGGGGTAGTAATTGAACAATGTTTACGTGCACCTGCAACTTACTAATTACGGTGTTCGTAATTAATTAACCCCACCCAAGACCTGGCCACACAGCAGCAGTGTGAGTGTGACCAACCCACTGAATCCCAGCCCTTCAATCTCCACATCTGCCAGAGACAAAACCAACGGCCAGGATCGAACTAGACCAACATTTCCCCATCTCCTCCTCCCCTTCGCGACGAAGCATCCTCCTCGCGGTTTCTCCCACACTCACATGGATGAGTCGCCCCTCCCCAACAAAAAAATCGATCGAAATTAGAAACAGCAGCAACACCAACAATTAAGAATACCCGTAAATCACCAAACACGCGGTGCCACCGACCGATCGAGCCACCGACCCCCACACCCAGGAATTTCAACCAGAATTCCCCGGCGACAACAGCAGCGGCCGGGGCGGGCCTCCCAGATCCCGCCGGCACCGGCACCGGCACCGGCGATGTCGCTCAACATGAAGACGTTCCAGCAGGCGCTGGCCAAGGCGTCGGCGGTGATCGAGAAGACGGTCACCACCACGGTGCAGGAGGTCACGGGCCCGCGCCCGCTGCAGGACTACGAGCTGCTCGACCAGGCCGCCTCGGGCGGGCCCGGCCTCGCCTGGCGGATCTACACCGCGCGGCCCCGCGACGCCGCCGCCTCCACGCCCTACCCCGTCGTCTCCGTCTGGGTGCTCGACAAGCGCGCGCTCTCCGAGGCAAGGGCCAGGGCCGGCCTCTCCAGGGCCGCCGAGGAGGCCTTCCTCGACCTCGCGCGCGCCGACGCCGCCAGGCTCGTGCGGCTGCGCCACCCCGGCGTGCTCCACGTCGTCCAGGCGCTCGACGAGACCAAGGCCGCCATGGCCATGGTCACGGAGCCGCTCTTCGCCTCCGTATCCAACGCGCTCGGATGCCTCGACAACGTCGGCAAGGTGCCCAAGGAGCTCAAGGGCATGGTACTACGCACATAACACTCACGCTCTTACTCTAGTTGATCTCGATCACGCCTGTTAAGCTATGAACCTGCGAAATGAAGTAGTATAAGATATGGAGGCTAGAAATTGGTGCTTCGGTTGATAGTAGTATCAGTGTGGGCACTAGTAGTTACTAGTGATCACTCACCACCTGTAACTGAGTTGAGGTGATCAGTGTTTGTTTTCATATTGGTGAGAGTTTCAGTTTGCCCAGTTTGGTGGTTCATTAATTAGCATCATGGTGAATGTCCAGTAGAAACCCTCTGAGCTGAGAGCTGTTTCTAGTTTAGCATTTCACAGTGTCGTATCCACAAAGTTCACCGAGTGCGATCGCTTTAGTTTAGAAGTTCATGACAAGCTTTCCTTAACATGAACTTCCTTTGAATGGGTTCATTCTACTGCAATTGCAAAGTCCTCTGGCAGGTAATACTATTTATACAATGATTCATAAAAATCTTAAGGGTTCATCTACCCTAGGTGGCTCCGCCACTGACGTTTGGTAGGATCATATGACACAAACATGATTGACTTTACTAATGATAGGTTTGCGTCAGATTGTGGTGATTTCTTCAGTTGCAGAACTCTTAGTTTCTCATGTGATATTTCAGGGAGTTAGATTGCTATTGAGTAAAGCTTGTCTACCAATGTTGTCTTAAATATTATATGAGATTGATTACTTGTAGACTTTTCTTGCTCGGAGCTCCATGTGGAGCATGACAATTGGTTAATTTCACTTCAACTGTTGTTTGTTTACTATTTTTGTCTGTGTTCCAGGAAATGGGTATACTGGAGGTTAAACATGGATTGCTACAAGTTGCAGAGACATTGGATTTTCTTCATAACAATGCCCATCTTGCCCATCGAGCTATATCACCTGAGGTTGTAATGTAGCAGATTTCTTATGTTCGCAGATACTCATGGCTTTTTCCTGCAATTGTTATGATGTGCCCATTAGCATGTTTCATGATTTAACTGGTTTTGTTTTGCATAAAGTTCTTTTGGATGAATACTAAGTCAAAGTTCATTCATGTGATACTAGATCGAGGCTGGTCCGGCATAACATTTCTGCTTTGTAGTTGCAGTTAGTTTTACCCCACAATATCAATTCAAACCTTCTATAATTGGTCTTATATATTATTGTCTTCATATTGGAATGCATGGTAATTCATTGTTTCTGATCTGATGACCTTCTATAATTTCTGCTGGGGTTTTAATAGTATCTGCAAATAATCCTGTAGAAACCTTAATTAGCCCCTCCCTTTCACGATTATTGTCCCCCAATGCACGCTTCCACTTCCACCTTATTTCTTAATCATTTCTAATCGAGTCATTCATGGTTAGTGTTCCATTTGTCTGTGCACGTGTTAATATGGTGAGGACAGTTATAGGAGATAGTTGGAGCAGCTCAGTTTATATTCTCCTGCTCCTGCATGAATTTGATGTCGATGCTTATGACTGTCAGTAAGTCTTCAATTCTGTACCATAATAATTTTGTCTCTTTTGCAGACGGTCTTTATTACTTCAAGTGGATCTTGGAAGCTTGGGGGCTTTGGTTTTGCTCTTTCTGTTGACCAAGCCACTGGTGGTTTGGCATCATCACAGCAATTCCACTATTCGGTCGGTTCTTAAGATATTGTTCTTTTGTGCTTGTTTGTTTTACCATTTTTTATGTGTTAACCAGTTAGAATCTTCTTTTTTAATGCTATAGAAGAATTATTTTTCTTGAATGGTTTTGTATTCTCTTAAGTCTTGGCTATGTAGATTACAATGGAGTACAGCACAGCATACTGAATTGGCCATTTATTGTCTACATACATATTTATCTGCCATTATAATTTTCCTAGCCATGAATATATGTTTTCTACATTACTTGTCAAACATATGGTTCCACTTTCGCAGTGTTGCATAAGGTATTTGAGCATAACACAGTTGACTTTCTTAGCTAACCGCTTATATGCTGCAAACTGCAGAGCTGTGATTTTATTTGATTACAACGGTGTAGTGAACAGTCAAATATCCTTTCTGCATTTACTATTTTCTGCTGACATTGTCGTTGTGATTAGGGAATTAAGTAAGAACTTGCTTTCTAACTCTGCTTGTTTTAGCATTTCCAGGTTTTGAATCATAACTTTGTTTATCTGCTGGATTAATCTGTAGGATTATGATGTTGAGGACACAGCTTTACCTCTTCAACCATCTCTCAATTATACTGCACCAGAACTGGTCCGGAGTGGTGATTCTAAACTAGGCTCTACATGTGACATATTCAGTTTTGGGTGTCTGGCTTTCCACCTAGTTGCTCGTAGACAACTTCTGGACTGCCATAACAATGTGAAAATGGTATGTCATTAATCTGGGCACATGCTTAATCAAACTGTTATGTCTTTAATCTTGATATATCAAAGTTGGCTCTACACGTGGCATATGCTAGAGTTGCAGATGCACAAAATATACTGACATTTCCTTCTGTTATTGCAGTATATGAATTCCCTCACATATTTGACAAGTGAAGCCTTCTCTGGTATTCCTACTGATCTGGTGGCAGATTTGCAAAGGATGCTATCAGTTGATGCAGCATCACGCCCTAGTGCTATGGCGTTCACAGGTAAAGTATCAGTTGATACTTTTCTTATTTGGTCCATAAGAGCTTCTAGAATGGAGTTCTGGAAGATGTCAGTAATGGTGTTAGTCAATCGCTAACAACACTAATAGTGGGCTGAAATGCTGTTGATACATTACCTTTTTCTTCTTCTTATAGGCTCTTCTTTCTTCCGGCATGATACAAGGTTGCGCGCTCTTCGTTTCCTTGACCATTTGCTTGTATGTGTTTATAATTCCTTCAATTTCTCTTAGTTCAGTTCAAACTTTTTAGTTTCACTGCTATCTGTATCAAGCTTGCTGCTTTGCAACCTGAGAATCACAATTCAACCAATTTAAGCTTCAGTTATTCTTGCTAGACTTCAGCAGGGGCATTAACTCCTAGTCTGCTACTAATTTTAGCACAATATCTTTTCAGGAGAGAGATAATATGCAGAAGTCAGAGTTTTTGAAAGCATTATCGGATATGTGGAAAGATTTCGATTCCCGAGTTCTTCGCTATAAAGTATGTGCAAGTCATTCTCTTTACTTTGTTCCAGTTAGAACTACTTTCAGAGGAGGCATAACTAGCACTTGCATCCAGTCAAGTGCTTAGTGTTAATTTTCCTTATTTTCATCTGCATGATATAACTTTATTGTGTACAGAACCATAAACTACTCAAACTCTATAAAGTTTTCATGTCAATCAAGTATCCAAGTTCTCACTTCATGTCGCTTGAAGCTCTGATCAAAACCAAATAGCTGATGTTGAGGGTGTAGTTCTATTTTAATTTTTAAATGTTGAGTGGCTGGCAACTAAAAATGTTGTAGTAGGGAAAGAAACAAGGACGAAAGGTCCACTCCTCAATGCTGACTCATTTCCCTACTACAGTGATTGAATGAATTTTAATTTTCTGGTGTACAGTTTCAGTTAATCTGTTGATGCTGTGTGATCAACTTACATTTTCTCATGATTTTCATCTGAACCCTACTTTTTAGATTTAAGATAGGTGTGTTGCAATATTCAGATGGTAACTCTCATTTTTCGACCAGGTTCTTCCACCTCTTTGTGCTGAACTACGCAACATGGTTATGCAGCCTATGATTTTGCCCATGGTTCTGACTATAGCAGAATCACAGGTTATTTTCCTTCTTTTGTTACATAGTTTGTTAAATACGTTAGTTTATTTGTAAAAGAGCAGTACATACTATCATCATCTTTTCCCTCCATAGATTGTAACTTCTTTGTATACTTTGGCTCGTTATTAATATAAAATCACACCGTAGGGGCTTCCCCTATGGTAAAGTGGTAAAAAAACATACTATCATCTTTTCTTTATTGATATTACAACCTCTGTTCCTAAATAAAAGATGTTTTAAGAGTTCCAACTGAACTCCCAAAACATCCTATATTTAGGAATGGAGGGAGTAGCTAACAGCAAATTCTTGTGGTCAATTAGCCATCACAATTTGCACCTAGCAAAATCTAGGTATCAGCTTATATTGCTTGCTCTTTGGATTTAAGTATATATCCTTGCAAAGAAGTTCTTTAGATTTAAGTATATGTGCTGTACCTGAGTAAGATCTCCTTTTGTGCTGTTTAGATCACTCTTGTTCCAACTTCAACTAAGCTACCAGTACTGGATTATCACCTTATGACACCTCAATTCACTATAGTTCTTAGAGTTATTGAAAGCGCCATAATTTTAAGCTATGTTATGTGTTGTTAATTTCTTGCAATGCCAACTTCTGAAGATCATTTTACACTTTGCTTGGTTGCAGGATAAAGATGATTTTGAGCTTTCAACATTGCCTGCTCTTGTTCCAGTATTTACTTCAGCATCAGGTGAAACCCTTCTTCTGCTTGTCAAGCATGCCGATCTCATTATTAACAAGGTAATTATGGATATTTATGAAGTAAACTTATTCTTGTTTTTGCCCTTCAGGTTTTCCTTTGATTGAATGCAATGTTGATTTTATCTTAACAAACTAAAGTTCAGTGGAATCTGTCATTTTGTCCTTGGGATTCGGCACCATTAGTAATTGTGTTGCTGTGTCTTTCCTTGCAGGCCTCACATGAACATTTGATATCACATGTCCTGCCTATGCTGGTACGGGCTTATGATGATACTGATCCCCGTCTGCAGGAAGAAGTTTTGCGACGAACAGTGCCATTATCTCGACAACTTGACATGAAGGTAAATCTTTTTTTGGCTTGCTAAATTGATAAATAACCATTTAGTTGTGCTTTCTCTTTGTTCGCCATCAAGGAAAAATATTGTTTTCATTCTGTAAATCTATACTCTCTCCGTCCTATAAAACATGTCGGAAGTTGACATGTTTCATAGGACGGAGGGAGTACTTGAATTATGTCCTGGCTGATGGACACCCATGTTATTTATTTGTTCATTGTTTTTAATAAATATACATTGAATTATGTATTCATCATTGGTTTGTCCTTGCAGCTGCTGAAACAATCTGTACTGCCACGTGTTCATGGATTAGCTTTAAAAACTACAGTGGCTGCGGTATGCCTATATGATTTGTTTCAGTAATTTATTTATTACCTTTGACTTTTTAATGTGCTTATGGCTTAAAGGATGGTAATAACACTTGTGATGACTAGAGCTTTGTACGAAATACTTAGGACAGAAAATTGCCATCTTCATTCCTGTGGTAGCAGACAATTTGCACGTGAAAATAATTAAATAAAGATAAGGCCAATGTGACAATGGAGTCTATGACTTTCTTGTGTTTTTTTGCCTTTCATCACACAGCTTGTTGTTTGCCTTCTGCTTTCTATCTGCTCTGCTGTTATACATTCTTTAGTCCATATAGTCGTTCTTGACAATGCTATAAATTATCCTAGTAGTAAGTTGTTAACTTGTTATGTACATTATTGATTTCTGAATTAAGTTTTACCTATCAATAGATAGTAATGTGAATTTCATATTTGGTGGTGTGGTACTGCATTTTTTGGGCATTAGTTTGATTCACACCATTATTCTACCATGGTACTGCTGGGTGCTGCTGAATAAATGTATACTCACTTTTTCCTAATATCTTCTTGTTGCTATTGCCTTTAGACGTCATATCTAGAAGGCAGCATTATTTACTCTATGTTTCATAACCTTATGTTGCTTTCTTATGATCGTAAGTTCCCTGCAAATGCAGGTGAGAGTAAATGCCTTGCGCTGTTTAGGAGATCTTGTTCCATCCTTGGATAAAGCAGGTATAGTGGAGATCCTGCAGACTCTTCGGCGTTGCACAGCTGTTGACCATTCTGCACCAACCCTTATGTGCACGCTTGGAGTTGCTAATGCTATTTTTAAACAGGTTACTTCTTGATATGTTTGTTTGCTATTGCTGAACGACCAGCACCGTTTTTTCTTGCCAGTTAATTTACCTGTTACCAATACCGTGCGTAACTAATTTGTCACTATCCAGTGTGGCGTTGAGTTTGCTGCGGAGCATGTGGTTCCTCTCGTCTTCCCATTGCTCACAGCACAGCAACTGAATGTACAACAATTTGCCAAGTATATCCTATTTGTCAAGGATATCACAAGGTACTAGTTACTATACTCAGTTGATCAATTGTTCTCTCCATGGAGCAATTAATAAATCAAGTAAACTGCTGTCTACTTCTACAGCAAGATTGAAGAGAAGCGTGGTGTGACAGTTACAGAAAATGGAAGTGCAGAGGTAAAAGTATCGCCCTCAATGTCAAACGGGATTCATTCGAAACCAACTTCAGGTGGCCTGGGACAAACTGCACAAATGCCAGCTGCAAAGAGCACTTCATGGGATGAAGACTGGGACCCTACTAAGAAAACCAGTGCTCCATCACTCTCTTTTGATTCCAGTTCTCAAACAAAGGAACCCTCAAAAGACCCTTTTGATTTCAGTACCCAAACAAACCAGCCATCAACACTACCGTTCGATCTTGGTACTCAAACAAAGCGGCCGTCGACAGTCTCTCAGGTTGCCACAGCTACAATCCCATCTGCACAACCACTTCCACCCCTGCAATCTCTTGCACCCAGTTCAGGACCTCAAAATTCTGGTTCATGTGTTCCTGTCGACATTGAGTGGCCTCCTAGAATGAGCACATCATCTGACTTTAATGCACCATTTTCTATGAACATGGATACTAAATCTGGAGAGCTGTCAAATGACGGACTCAATGATGTCGATCCTTTTGCCGATTGGCCCCCCAAAACAAGCACTGCGTCCAGCATTTCAGCAGCTGGGCGCCCGCCAAGCACAAATCAAAGTATCTCTGGGCTGAACACAGGGAACATAGGGTTTGGCGGTAGCAGTAATACGCTTGGGCAAATGAAAACAAACCAGGTGAGCTGGTCAGCAAAACCAAACCATAGCAATGTAATGGGCATGAATTCAACTGCCGGCTATCTCAATCAAGGCAACTCGTCTCTGGGATTTGGAAATCCAATTGGAGGGCCGAGCTCAGGTCTCTCCAATCCAGCTATTCCCTATGCAGGCCAGAGCATGAGGCAACCACAACCTGATTTTGGTTCACTATCACAGTCATCCAGTGGCACACAGGGTCCACCCAGGCTTGCCCCTCCTCCATCTGCTGCTGTTGGAAGAGGGCGTGGTAAAAATCAAGGACAATCAGCACTGTCCCGAGCATCACGGACACCCCAGTCCAATGCTGCGCCAGGGCAACCGCCTTTTCTGGATTTGCTGTAGCAGATGAAGGAGTGTCTGTTGTTCCTTTGCAAATGGCACTGTATAGCTCACTTCGTTGAAGCCTTGTGTATGGTGAGCATTGTATTTTTCTCAGACATGATTGCAGCGTTGAAACTTGGTTGCCTTTGTTGGTAGCCCCAAAGAAGCTGCTTCAGAGCCTTTCCGAGGTCACAGAATGTTTTCTTGCTTAGGGTGTTTCACCACTAGGGCCGTGTTGGGGTTGAGGGCACAGGATTAATTTTATTTGTGCATATCTTTGTCCAGGTTCGGCTGTAATTTGTAGAGCTCATCAATTTTCACATGCTTGCTATGATGTGAAATTTTGAATCCTCAGAATGTAACATGAGAATTTGATGAGCCTTTGTGAAGAGTTCTTGTACTGTCAGTACTGGCACTACCCTATACCCTCATGTAATACGTTCTTATTCCAGGAAAGGGCCTATGCCGTGTAATTCCCAGATTTAGGCCCATTTGTAACTCTTCCTGGAACATGTGGGAGTAGTTCCACTCTTGTGATTATGACTGTTCATAGTGAATATGCTTGTTTCGCCCTTTGGCAGTTTGGCTACACCTGTCCACCACGCCCAACTATTTCTGTCTGGTTTGGAAATATCTATGTACACCATAATGTAGGCAAACTTTTCCTGGTTAGAATGGCGCTAGCAGCGGTTGCCCTTGCACGGGAGTGCACTCAGCTGCAGCGTATAATGTCTCTCTCCACTACTTTGGATATTTCGTTCTCCATTTGTACGTGCCAGTTGGACGAGCACCATGCCAAGTACGTACGAGTTGGCTGGATGCTGTGGCCTTCACCGGAGTGATCTGCATCTCAAGCCACTGCTAGCCATCCTGTCTCGTCAACGGTCAGGTTCAGGTGCATGTACGTACGATGCAGACTGCATTGATGGGTTGCGGTCTGCGGGGCGAACAAAGACTGTGCACAGTGTGCAAGCAACGGCCACTGACCAGAAACGGGAGGCTACAAAGGGGATGGATCATTTATCAAAGAGTGTGGGGGCGCCTGTCATGTGACCACAATTAATAATCGTGTCCATATTTTCATGGCGGGGAAAATGTAACCGCAGTAAGTAACTTGTGTGGAACGGGCGAGAGGAGACGCATCTTGACGACAATGATGCATGCCGCCGGGCGCCGGCCTATAAGATCGACGTGTGCATCGTCTGCGTTAGCGGCACAGCAGATCGCAACAGCGTCAGCTGGCAGGACGGATGCTCTCGATTCTTAAATCTGCTAGTAGTATAATTTCTATCGAAATGCTACATGCGTTGGCAGTGAAAGAAGCACTGCAGAGCACACTTGCGTTGCATGCCGCGGGTGTTCTCATGATCGGCGAGGGGCAAATTGGGTGATGGGGCACACGCAGCGATTTGGACAGGCAGCATCTGGCACAAGGCAGGCTCCGGGTACAACGCTGTCCACTGTTCAGGCTTCAACGGGCTTCGGCACCGGTCATCTCTCCATCCTTGTCCGTGTCTCCTCAGTAGCGTGCACTGTTGGCTATGTCTAGCCAGCGTATGAAAACCGATTGGCAATTGCATATTGAATTGTATGTGGCTGAAGCTAGACTCCATAAGTCCATATAGATAGCCAGGCAGCAGCAGTTCAGGTTAATTTCTCATACAGTATGATGATTCAATGCTTCCGAGTAATGTGATGGTTTTCAAAGTTGTGGTCCGGCGATTACGCGAGGCAGCAGTGATTGTACGTAGTTACCAGCTGAAGCTAGCGGTTGGCGTTTAAATTCGGTAAAATGGACCACGATCGGCCTAGGTATGCACGAGTGGATAACGCGCGCGTTTAAACTTCAGTAGTACTATATAACCAGATAGCCTGGAGAGTGGATATACACAGTAATGCGCTGTATTGCTTATTTTTTATTTTTTTAAACGAAAACAAATGATTTGCCTCATTTCATTAATTAAGGGAGAATAGTTTGACAAAAATAAAACTACAGGCAAGGTACTAAGGAAATACTCTCCTGGTATATTACATAGCTCGAATGCTTTGCACCTGCGGCTATCCAAAGCCTAATCTCGCTTTTGATGATATCAAGGAGGATTGTAGGCGGGACAGATTTGTTACTGTAAACTCTCGCATTTCTCTCCTTCCATACCATCCAACTAACAAGCATGGTGAGAGAGGCCACCGCCTTGCGTTGCGGGGATCCCTTGCTACCCATTTTACTCCACCACGCCTTGATGAAAAGGTTTGTCATTCACTCGTGGGTGTTGATAAGATGGAGCCCAAGCCATTCGTTGATCATGCCCCAAAGTCTCTTGGTATACCGACAATACAATAAAAGGCGAGCCACCGTTTCTTGAGTTTGCTTGCAAAACTGCCAAGGCTCTCAATTCGTGCATCCTCTCTTGTTAAGACGATCAGCCGTCTGAAGCCTATTGTAAATTGCCAATCACGCTAAGAATTCTACTTTTACAGGAATCCAACTTTTCCGCACCAATTTGTTTATGCAAGTATGCGTGTAGCCCCAAGAAATTGAGCGTGATAAGCTGGAAGAGTGCGTGCCGGTAACTTCAGTTTCGTTACGAAGGTGGTAATCGCTGCTGATCCGAAAACCCTAGCTTAGTCTTAGCTCACAAAATGTAGATTATATACATGGCCACACACTCCTGATGCAAAGAAGAACTTTGCACAACTGGTCCAGACGCCAGACGCCGTAGGTATACCGTATAAACGTCCGTCCGTCCGTCCGTAGCACACATATGTATGTTCCTACGTCCACCTGGCGTACCGATCGCTAAGTGTACAAAACGACTTCGTGTATTCCACTTTACAGCTATGGACTACACGCACAAATAGGAGCTACTCGATTCACAACTTCTTCGAGATTACTAGTCGATCCAGAACTGAATACTATTCCTAGCCAGCCAGATACAGAACTGAATGATATGTACTGTCGACTGTCGTGGTACGCCATCGTTTTCATAGCAATTACAAACAGCGTCAGAAGAAAGATCTGTCCAGATGAAGAGCTCTCTCGCAGGGATAGGCCTAGATGGAATTACTGAGACGTGGACGTGGTACAACAAGGGAATCCAATGGAATCTCACTGAGGGATTAAGGCCCGTCAGATGAAATCTGCCGAGATGTGGAATCAGTAGACTAGGACTAAATGGAATTGTGGCCCGTCATATCCAAATCAAATGTGTTGGAACTCTCTATAACTGATAACCGCATCTCTCTCGTGTGACTGTCGACCCTTTTTTTTTCTTTTTCAGAATACACCTTGGATAGATGTATTAATCATCTAGAAAAAGAAGTGTCAAGGGCATGTACAACGCCATAAGATGGCGAGTTCAAGAGTCAACAAGAGGTGACAATTCCTCGAAGCTAAATAGGCCTAGTCTCTATAGTGCAACCACAATGGCAATGGCTCAGGAAAGCCAAACACATCACTAAGGACAAGCCTAGCTAGACGCCATCGGTAGTACTCCTCCTTGATCCTCGCCTTTGATGGTCTACATCGATGGCCGGGAATCGTTGAAGATGATATCGTTCCTATGGCTAGATGCACTAGAAGACCAAGATGATGGCCATCGACAGGTCCCGCTGCATTGAGGTAGGGCACATCCTCGTATTCCACCACTGTAGAAGGTCCATGTCTCCCATGGGCATACCGTCTTCCTTATCCCATCGATGCAAAATCCAAGCCAGTCCGATATGTTCTAGAGCCAACGCCTTCGTATTGACCTAAAATTTGTTGTGAAGCCAGACCGTCTTCCTTATCCCATTCTTGTGTCTGTTCTTCTTCTATTCACGTGTTAACTTTCTCTTCGCCCGTCACGCCTGAGAGGAGATCTTGTGAATGTATAAGTAGATGCACTGGCTCTTTCCATCAATTCAGACTTTTGGTTGCGTTGACTAGTACATAAATCTTGACATGGTATTAGAGCCAAGGTCTTGAGTTCAAGTTATGTATTTCGCAATTTAAGTTTGAGCCAACTTATATGAAGCTTGACAAAATTTACTATAGAAGTCTTGATTTTTGTCACTTGTAGAGAGAGACGAGGCCATCATCAAAACATCGGAACGACGGATAGAAACTCCGCCACGATGACGATTGGAGGGGAAATGATGTCGGAGCCATTTTTGGTTGCACTTCCCACCTCTCCAACGTCCACGACATCGTTGTCATGATGAGAAGGGAGTAGTCCACCTCTAGGTTATGGATTTGTGGTAGTAGTTTGAGCTACCCTACATGATTATGATCATATTTCTTTATGGTGAATTTTTTGATATACGATGAGTTATGAGATGTAATATCAGTATGTGTTTGATGCAATGTAGATGTATTGTATTACCCTCTTCTTGTGTATTCTGATCAAACTAGTATGCTAGGGCTCAAGATGGGAAACATGTGCGTTTGATGAAGTAAACTTGTAGTAGCTACTCAACCGTGATAAAAAAAAATTGGGTACTACATTGATTTTTTACCTTTCTATGTTATCTGAGTAGGAAGGATGAGATGTGATGTGCTATAGATCTGTCCAGTGACAGAAAAGGTAGTCTCGTATGTTCGAGGTAGCACATGAGATTTTGCAACATCATCTCATCACTTAAATAAATGCTTCGTGCTATCACATAAGAGTGTAGCCACATAATTCTGAGCATGCGATCGACCCACTTACTCAAGGTAGTATTAGTGAGATGTGTTGCATCATGTTTACATTAGGATACGATACACATATAAGTCTGAATCAAGTAGTACCTATAAGTTGCAATGGAATTAGCTTGTCTAGAAATGCTATATTCATGCCATCATGTTTATGAGAGAGGTCAATTAAACCCATAAACCCCGGTCTAATTTTTATCATAAGAACTCACTTTTACTTTGATGCAGTACCTTTCATATTGATTGCATTAAAATATTCTGAAATACAAAATATTTACATCATTTACATTTTCAGTTTCTATATATTTTCCCTTTTTTAAATCTCATTCTAATACATTGGGTTGCTTGACAACCACCACAACAAGTATTTCCTGAAAGGAGAATGAGACTTGTGAAGGCTCCGCGATCGATATTTAACCCCAAGTTATTTTTGTGGTGAAAAGGCCAGTCTCTAAAACACTCAAAAACAATGTGTGTTTGGAGTCACAACGAATTGGTAGAAGCATAGTTCATTCCATCAAGATCACTTTCTGGGACTGTTGTCATGGACTTACAAGAGAAGTCCAATCACATTTTTTTTTCGAAATGGGGTGAGGCTCGGCCTCTGCATGGGTTGATGCACACAACCTTTTATTAGTCAAACGAATATTCAAAGTTTACAATTCAACGATCAACGAGGGTCGATATAAAAATCAACCACCGAAAAAAGAGAAAACTGCTAAGCAATCTAGGTATCCTGTAATCTCTTAATAGGCCGCCAAGTAGCCTGGTAGAAAATATCATGGGCAACCATTCGAAGGCGGTTGCATTCAGAAACCATGCACTCTCGCTGGTCCTCCGGGAGCAAGAAGCACAAATAGCTGGATCCAGTGAACCATAGTGTGATCTTCATCACGTTGAACAACTCTTCATGCACATGCTTGGTTGTGAGCTTAGATCCTGCACAGTAGTAATAGTTGTCTTGTCTTTTAATGTTCTTGTATCAAGATTACCTACTTCAAAGCATAAAAATATTAGTATGGTCTACTTTCGATTTTGCATTTACATTTATCATATATCTAAAAACAAATAAGAATTAGAACAGACTAGTTTTCTGGTAGAAACAAAAAAAAATTACTATGATTCGCAGTAAATTTGTTAGGAAACTCATGGTGCCTTGAATTATTTAATTTTTTTCCTGTGCTAATTAGATTTAACAAAACATAACTTGAGCACGCACAATTGGAACAACAGTAAGAAGTGTTGCTTTCGCAATGAGGAAGAAACATTTCATCTTCTGTTTGTTCCGTGCCCTTTTGCACGCCTCTTGTGGCAGTTTCTGAAGTCTGAATGAGAGGTCATGTAGATCTTAGTCTCTGCTGCGTGACCACTTTCAGCTCCATCATCCATGACTATGAGAGAATCCAGGGTGCTCATACCTTTCTGGTAAGTCCCATTGCATGATGTATATGCATATCTCAAGGGAAGAAGAGATCTTAAGTTAGCAGTTTCCAACTTGCCATGGGCAAGCCTTTAACTCACGGTGGTTGGAGCTCATGTGCATAGATGCATCTGATCTGCTGATCTCTCTAAAGCACAGAAGAACCTATGCAGCAAAAAAAAGGCATGTTTCTCCATGATGGATCTGTCTGTGAGATGCTCTCTTTCTACCTGAAAAGGTTGCAATTGGGTGAAAAGTCGTTTGTTTTTTAATAAGAAAGGGTGCAGCCTTTCCCCACAGGTCAGCACATAATGTACAGCTTAGTGGTACCATTAAGGCATGGCAATGGGCATTGTCCAATGGCCGGATAAACTTTGACATACATGCATGTTATGGCCATTAATATGTCTTCTCTCAAAAGCTGATTTGGTTTTATTTCTCTCTCACATTTTCCACTTTATGCGAAGAGGTTGCTCCGATGAAGAGGCTGCTCCTCATCCGAACCTTTGACCACCGACCTAAAGGTGAGACACCCCTGGCATGCATTGGGCATGCCCTAAGAGCAAACAGTAGGTGTTAGATTGAGACGATGAAGTGGCATGATGTGGTTGTCTGCATGGTGGTGCATCATTGTGTACTTACAGAGGCCTCAGATCGATCAAAGCCAATAAAAGCACCATGAATTGGATCCTGGTACAGGTGGATGGAGTGCGACCTAATGCTGTGTCATCTTTTGCTTGTTCTAATCCTTTTGTTCTTCCTAGGTGTTTTTTGTTCGTTAAAGTTTACATTGACTGGATTTAATTTGTCTGCTCCACATACCATCAAGCAAAATTTGTTGGTAAAAAAACAAGTGCGCCGAATGGGTACTGAATTTACTCCAAATCGAAGATTGTATTCTCAAAGGAAAAAAAATCAAACTATTTCATAGATACTTCAGCTTAATAACTTATTCTGATACAGTTCAGCTACTCAAACTCTCTAAACAAAAAAGATTGCTCCATAATTTACCAAAAGTCAGTGATAGATATCACTTATTTATTAGTACCTCCGTTTCGAAATATAAGCTTTTTTAGAAAGCTAAAAGGGTTTACATTTCGAACGGAGGTAATACCAACCAACCAAGCAAAAAAATCATCACTAAACAGACAACAAGTGGGCCGAACGGGTACTGAATTCACTCCAAAATCGAAGATTGTATTGTCAAAGGAAGAAAACAAACTATTTCATAGATACTTCAGCATAATAACCTATGTCGGTACAGTTCAGTTACTCAAACTCTCTAAACAAAAAAGATCGCTCCATAATTTACCAATGGCAGTGATAGATATCGTTTATTTATTATTACATCCCTGAGAATTTCGACAGAGAAAAGCATCCCTGAATTGCACGAAGTACAGATAATTGTTCCACGTTTCTTGTAACCGGAAAACGGGTAGATCCGTTCAATCCACATGCATACAATCGAGCTGCCTTGCTTGCCTTCGACTACAAACCATCCATTATATCAAGGCAAAGACTTCTAAGCATAAAGAAATAGAAGCTCATTAACAAATGATGCTCTGGTAAGCCTGGTCCACGAGACAAAATATTGATTATTATCAGTTAGTAGCTAGTACTCAATCGATCTCTGGATCTAACATAGACCAATAGCTGTTCCGGCCACTAGCACACAAGATCCATCCATCCATTCCATCTCTTGAGCTTTTCTGCTGTCCAATCCGGTGATGTTCCAAGTTACCCTAACAGCTAGTACGGCCACAAAATTCAACTGCCCAGTATGTATATATTTCAGGCTGTTCACGGGCGGAGTTAATTAAGGGAACCGATGGACCCCTGTTTACTGTTCCATTGGATCCTTACCGGGCCACCTTGTTGGTCCTCCTTGGCACATGCATGTCCTCCACACGAAATCTAGTTAGTTACTCACCGCTGCCATAAAAGGATAAGTATAAAATCCTTGTTTGGGGATCTTGAGGCATTGCAACATTTGACTCTAGCTATCATTCATCTTGGAACCAACCATCTTTGAATTGAACACGCAAACATAACTAATGAATCCAAAGAAGATGTAGGAGGTTCAGTTTCAGTTAGTTACTCTGAAGCAAAGATTAATTGGTTTGTTTCCGGAGGTGGTTGTTAAAGAGCAAGCATCAAAGCGAAAGCCCAACTTGTTTGAGTTCGAATGCACACACAGACATATTAAATCATGGGAAACGAGATGTGACGTAGTAGAACTTATAATGTTGCGTGCTATCCATTCATCAACTTGCGAGTTGGGACTCCCAAAGAGATGTGACTAGTTCCAACAGAAAAAGAGAGAGATGTGACCGAGTGAAGCATCGGATCATCATGGAGAGGAACAAATCAATAAACAAGTGTGCCATGGATCCACAATCACAGGTGGAGGGTGATCTGCATTAACTTGGACAGGTGTGTCCCCATCTACTTTTCCACACTCTTTAGTTTCACAACATGGGTTTCTCTCATCTTCCCTTTTCTTCTCCTCTCCCTCCCAACATTTATGCCATGGCCACTCACCTCGCCACACCACCATGCATCGCTATAAGCATCTCCTTACAATTCATGGCAACTTTCATCGGCATGGGATGTGCATATATGCCCCGTAAGAATTTCCAGCCCCATGCCCCAAATCCAAATCTGGGTGAAGCAGACTGGCTCCCTTTTAGAATGCTTCCTGTTGCCATGCTTCAAACTGGCTCGCCGTTTGTGCAATCTGGCGCTGAATTCAATGGCTGCTGACCTCCCCATCTGCAAGCCCCAAAACTGCAACGGTTAACTATACAAGTCCACACCTCATGCAAGATAGCTAGGGTCATTGTAAACTTTGTAATTGAAGGGTGCAATCATTAAGCTAGGTGCATGGTTCTTTTTATGTTTTCCCAGTTTATGCAGCAGGCAACAACAGTATAAACTATCAATATGCTCTGACCAATGGGGGCACAAAAGAAGAGCTTCTTCATCTGCATACACTGAACCTTCACACATGAAAAAAGGTCTGAAGATCTTATTGCTTTCTTGTGCATGCATGCATGCCTTGTGAAACAGAGATCTTGTTCTCCGAACCATTGCTAGTATATATATCTAGCGAAAGCACTTGCTTTTATTCTCATAATGTATGCAGCACTTGAGAGAGCCAATCACTGCAAAGTCCCTGCTCTGTTTAAGTTTTCAATTTATCAAGAAAATAATATACCCCCTCTGTCCTAGAAATGATGTCGCTGTTTTATCTAAAATTGAATGTATCTATACGCTAAATCGTGTCTAGAATTTACCTAATTTAACAAATCTGCGACATCTTTTTTGGGAAGGAGGGGAGTAATAGTTTCTTTCTGTTAACTGGTATGTGTATACAGTGGAAATGGAATCTATATATGGAGGCCTGAGCTGTGGCAAGTGCAGTACAGGATGAGGGTGCAGTTATCCCTCACTGACAGAGTGCACATGGCAATCCTGGGATCAAATCTAGTTGTTTAAAGCCTTGCAAATCTTGCAAACATGGCTTGTCACAGGCCATACTATATTGCTTTGCATGCACACTTGCACTTGCACCATGTCCAGTGGTCCTGGGTTAGCTAACTAATCTTGCTTCACTAGTTAACTGTGGCTGCGTTTGAAAATTGCTCGCAGATCAGAGGCAGCTTAGCAATGGGAGCAACACATACAGTGCACTTGGCCTTATAATTTCAGTTGCTTCGAACTGGAGATGATTAGTTATAAGCATCATCATCATCATCATCAGTTAATTTGAAGGTAATGACCTGCAGGCGTAATTGTTTAAACTAAGACGTGCACCCAGAGACATGATTCTCCTGTGTATATCGACGTTGTAGGTGTTGAATACTGGCTTCGAAAAGGTATCAGAGTATAACACAGGTCCTTGGTCCTCGGGGCATACGGAGAATCTGATGCGCGATGGACGGTGGCGGATCGTCGACGCAGGATTACTTAACGGAGAACCCTATTTTGTAATTAACTAGTATCAGATTCATCAAAAAGAAAAAGAAAAACCAAGTAATCCACTGATCTCACATGCATGCACCTTGCGCCTCCTACTAAATGTGCTTGGCGACCATGCAGCAGTACGTACCAGCAGCGGCAGCAGGAGGAGGACGGTACATGCTCTAAATACTGATCCTGCCTGACATATTCCGTCTCGATGTCCAATTTGGAGCTAGGTTAACCAATATTCAATTCAGATCGATGCTCGGAAGCTTTGCCTGTTTTTGAGGGGATTAGGAGCTCTGCATTGGTGTTGAGTTTGCAGGTACTAGCACACTGTTACAGGTTGCTAATTGAGGGTTAAGGCGCAAAGATCATTGTAACAACCGATCAAACCGAAAGGGGGCATGTAAGCCTAGGGCTTGCAAAATGAAAAACAATACATACTGTCTCCTCGAGACAAAGTGCACGTTGTTTTTGGTTAGATTATTTTTCAGTGTATTTTTCAAGATGATATAAGACGGATGCTAAATCTTGAAGTCGAAATAAGGTCATTTCTTCCCTAACCTTCCTCCAGCGGTGCATCTAACTGGAGGACGCATGGAGTTGTGTGTCCCGCAAATCTCTTGGGATTCTATCAGTTTTCTTGTTCGTTGGTGTGGATTTAAATCGGGCTCTGCCAATCAACACATCCCATCTTTGCTCTCGTGCGCCGAGTTTATGGGGGGCTTAGTACGACAATTTCGAGTTTGTATAGTATAAGAAGCTCAATACGACAAGCTTTGACCGACTGTTGTGATGGTGGAGTGCACGCGTTCGGTTCGCACCAGTGTATGTAGTCGTCGCTAGGTGGTCTAAGAACACTTGTAATTTTTGTTACTCTTTAAGTTTTTTTTAATACTACTATGGATATTACCAACAGATTGTTGATTTTTTTGTCAGTATAGAGTATGAGTGATGTACTTATTTAATTTGGAATAGGGCTACGTAGCAAGCGCTTGATCGATTTAGTTCTAGGAAAAAGGGGTGCATGCAATAGAACCAGCAGTTGTCAATCCTCGTGCGTTGAAAAGGAAGTGCTAAAACCTTTGAGCAGCTGGAGTGGAGTAGCTATCAGCACCAAACCGCTAAAGCTTTAGTGTATAGTACTACTATATGCTTAGTTTAGCGTGGCTTTCTTCGTACTTAAGTACATGTGCTCAGGCTTTAACTAGAAAGCTTAATGCAAGGCGGGATGCGTGTCGTGGTCTCAATGGTTAGGCCTTTACATTACATGCATGGAACTTGCAAAGCTAGCTGCTTCGGTTTCTTCTTTCAGAAGTAAAAGGCGCGCGCGGCAGAAGGTTGGAATAATAGCGATTTATGGTGTTATCAGTTGATCATGATATCCCGTGCTTGATCATGTTATGCTTAATTCTGAATGCTCTCTCGTCGGCGTTGTTCTCCCGTGGCGGCAAATATTTGTAGGGTGTGTTTGGTTTATGCTCAGGATTGCCATAGCAAGATTTTGGCTAGCTAATATTTTGGTAGAGTTAGCCAACGTCTGGTAAAAATTATAAACTAGAGATAGCATTGGAGAATTAGTAAGCCAAAAAATCAGCAACTATCCAAACAACAAACAATCAATCTTTTGGTCATGACAAAAAACTGTAGGGTAGCTCGGTAGCAATCCAAACACACTGATAATCGCACATCTAATGTTAATTACCTATGTGTGCAAAGGTAGCATTTCGGAATTGGTCGCTAACTTGACGTACCTTCAAGATGGGTGTAGTCGTGGTGAGTGTAGAAAGTTGCATAACCCTAATTTATTTCGTGTTTATTACGGTGGCCCTCATGGGGTATATATAGAATGTTATATTGTGATCCAAATTCATATACTAAAGGGAGGCTAACTTCTGACGAGCGAAGCGAGGTCCATCGTCAATAGGCTTGGGCCGAAGACCTGGACCTATATATACATCTTGTAAGCCGCCGGCTAGGGTTTATCATATTATAAGATAATCCACGACGTTTGTAAATATTCCCCGATATAGTGAAGTATTTGCTGGATGGCGCCCGTGGTTTTTTCCCCTTCTGTGTTGGAAGAGGTTTTACACGTTAAATCTTGTGTCTCCGTTGCGTTATCCTTTATCGTTCTTCGTTATTTGCTTCTCATATTTATAACAAGTGGTATCAGAGCATGTGTTTCAATCTAGAGTTTGCGACATGTCTTCCTTAAAGTTCGATCTACCGCAACTCGATTATACCACGAGATTTTCTGTGTGGCAAGTGAAGATGAGGGCGATCCTTACCCAAACTTCTGATCTGGATGAAGTTCTTGATGGATTTGGCAAGAATGATGCCAAGACCTGGACCGACGATGAAAAGACGAAATACCGTAAGGCTTTCTCTTTAATTTAGCTTCATCTATCCAATAATATCTTGCAGGAAGTGCTAGTTGAGAAATCTGCAGCGGCGATGTGGTTGAAACTGGAATCGATCTGCATGTCCAAAGATCTAACCAGCAAGATGCACGTGAAGATGAAGTTGTTCTCGCACAAGCTGCAAGAAGGTGCGTCAATGATGAATCACCAATCGATCTTTAGAGAGATCGTTTCTGATTTGTTGTCCATGGAGGTAAATTATGAGGATGAGGATCTCGCTCTTATACTGTTAGTCTCATTGCCTAATTCTTTTGCGAATTTTCGAGATACCTTGTTATACAGTCATGATGAACTAACCCTTGCCAAAGTTTATGAGGCCCTCTAGCAGAGGGAAAAGATGAAATCTATGGTGCAGGCAGAGGGTTCGTCATCTAAGGCAAAAACACTGCAGGTCTGAGGTAGGACTGAGCACAGAAACAACAACTACAACAGAGATAAGAGCAAGACCAACATAGGTGGCTCAAATTCCAAGGGACGAGATGGTAAGTTCTGCAAGTATTGTAAGAAAACTAACACAATATTGATGATTGTTGGAAATTGCAGAAAAAAGAGAAAAGAAATGGTACTTACCAACCGAAAAACAAATCTCATGGTGATGGTAAAGCTGTTGTTGTTTCCAGTGATAATTCTGATGGCGATTGCCTAGTTGTATATGTTCGTTGTGTTTCTGGTAATGATGAGTGGATCTTTGATTCTGCATGTTCGTTTCATATTTGTTGTAACAAAACTGGTTCAGTTCTTATGAGTTTGTGCAAAGTGGAAATGTTGTGCGTATGGGAGATAACAACCCACATGAGATCGTGAGCATTGGCTCCGTTCATATCAAGATGCATGATGGTATGACACGCACTCTAACAGATGTGAGACACATACTTGGCATGGCCAGAAATCTGATCTCTCTCAGTACCATTGATGTTGATTGGTACAAGCACTCCGGTTCTCGCGGAGTTCTGAAGGTATCAAAATGTCCTCTCGTTCACATGATTGGTGATACGAATTCTGCAAAATTATATGTTCTTAGAGGTAGCACTTTGTCTGGTATTGTCTGCTATTCGATGAACTGGTAAATTAATCGTGCATATGCGTCTGACATATGAGTGAACATGGCATGCGAATGCATAGAGACCTACTAGATGGCTGCAATTTAGTTGAGCTATGTGAGCAATGCATCTTGGAGCATAATGAGTGAACTCAATGTGCATGGCACTGGGATCAATTACTGCCGATGTAAGAGAGTGTGGTCTCTCTTTGTGAAACATAAATCTGATGTGTTTGATTCTTTTAGAAAGTGGAAAGTTATGGTAGAGAAGCAAACATAAAAGAAAGTTAAATTGCTTCGTACTGACAATGGCATGGAGTTTTGTTCTACTGTTTTCAATGATTATCGAAGGCATTGTCAGGCACCACCCCATCCCATATACTCCTCAACAGAATGGTGTGGCGGAGAGGATGAACAGAACCATCATCTCCAAGGCTCGTTGCATGTTGTCCAATGCTGGTATGCATAGACGTTTTTGGGCTGAAGCAGCCTCCACCGCTTGTTACTTGATAAATAGGTCACCTTGCATTCTGCTTGATAAGAAAACTCCTATTGAGTTATGGTCTGGTTCACCGGCTGATTATTCGCAGTTGACAATTTTCGGTTGCAATGCTTATGCTCATGTTGATAATGGAAAGCTAGAGCCTAGGGCTGTTAAGTGTGTGTTTCTTGGTTATGGTTTAGGAGTTAAGGCATATAAGTTATGCAATCCTGAAACTAAGAAAGTTTTGCATAGCAGGAATGTTGTATTTAATGAGGCTGTCATGTTTTATAAGAGTTCATCTACATATGTTTCTAATGCTATTGATTTTTCTGATGTTTCTGATGATGAGCAACAAAGGATTAGCGTGCAGGTGGAGCACGTGGAGGAGAAAGAAATTGATGGTGTTTAGAATGAGAACAGTGTTGTTCAGCACTCACCACCTGTTTTGCAGCAAACAAATAGTTCCATTGCTGCTGATAGACCGAGGCGTAACAAAGGTCCACGTCCTCGTTTAATTGAAGAGTGTAATCTTGTTCATCATGCTTTGAGTTGTGCTCAACAGGTGGAGCATGATACTGAACCTGCTACATATGCTAAGGCCGTTGCATCTGTTGACCACGTAAAGTGGATTTATGCTATCCAAGAGGAGATGCAATCGCTTGACAAGAATGACACATGGGATGTTGTGTGTTTGCCTCAACAAAAGAAGGTTGTCTGTTGTAAGTGGATATTTAAAAGAAAGGAAGGTTTGTCTCCTAATGAGCCTCCGAGGTTTAAGGCAAGGTTAGTAGCAAAGGTTTCAGCCAAATTTCAGGTATTGATTATAATGATGTATGCTCTCCGGTTGTGAAGCATAGTTCCATTCGTGCATTCTTTGGTATTGTGGCTATGCATGATCTTGAGCTTGAGCAGTTAGATGTGAAGATTGCTTTTCCGCATGGAGAACTTGAGGAGGAGATATACATGGACCAACCTGAAGGTTTTGTTGTGTCTGGTAAGGAGGATCTTGTTTGCAAGTTGAAGATGTCCCTTTATGATTTGAAACAGTCTTCAAGACAGTGTTATAAAAGGCTTGATTCATTTATGCTTGCACATGAGTTTAAGAGATCTCAGTATGATAGTTGTGTTTATATCAAGTTTGTTAATGGATCACCAATATACTTGTTGTTATATGTTGATGATATGTTGATTGCTGCCAAGGGCAATAAAGAGATCGCTACTTTAAAGTCACAATTAAGTAGTGTGTTTGAGATGAAGGATCTTGGTGCTTCTAAGAAAATACTAGATATGGAAAGTACAAGAGACAAAAAATCTAGCGTGTTATTTCTTAGTTAGCAAAATTACATTCAGAAAGTTCTTCATCGTTTTCATATGCATTATGATATACCGTTGATCAACCATATGGCCAATGTTGATATACCGTTGATCAACCACTTTTACCTTGGGAGGATAGACTTCATTGAATATTCTCTCTTGAACTTCGGTGTAGAAGTGACGATTGCGGACTCGAGTAGCCCGTGGCCCCTCATAGGGGTTAGTGGAGCGAAGAGCCATGTACTCATGAAGGCGCATCTTGGCATAGGACACAATAGTCTTCTTTCCCTTCTTCTTAATGGTCATAGAAACACCACGAGCAATAGTGGCACGGGGCAAAACTTCATTGTTTTCAACAAACTCGTCCTCAACTGACGGAACCCCTCTTCTCTTGTGCGGTCTTGCCGAACCCGATCCACTAGCACCTTTGGATCCACGTCCTTACCACCGATATCAAGTGCAAGATGGCAATTGGTTGCCATTGGAGTATTTGCACCATTCAAGTCCTTCATATTGAATCTCTTGAGCATGTCTTGAATGTACTTGGCTTGGCAAATGAATGTTCCTTCTCTCAATTGCTTGATCTCAAATCCAAGAAAGAACCTCAATTCACCCATCATGGACATCTCAAACTTGTCGGTCATAAGCTTTGAAAATTCTTCATTGAAAGCTTTATTAGTAGAGCCAAAGATAATATCATCAACATATATTTGGAAAATGAAAAGCTCCCCATCAACCCTCTTAGTAAAAAGAGTGGGGTCGCCCGAGTTAAAATCCACGGTCCAGTCACAACTCTTTAAGGTGCTCATACCGCACACGTGGGGCTTGCTTAAGGCCATAGAGTGCCTTGTCGAGTTGAAGACATGGTTAGGGAACTCGAGATCCTCGAACCCGGGAGGTTGCTTAACAAATACCAACTCTTTTAGAGGTCCATTAAGAAATGCACTTTTAACATCCGTTTGTTGCAATTTAAAGTTATGGTGTGAAGCATATGCAAGAAGGATAAGGATGGAATCAAGGCAAGCCACGGGAGCATAGGTTTCACCGAAGTCAATGCCTTCCACTTGAGAGAAACCTTGAGCCACCAATCTTTCCTTGTTCCGAATGACAATACCATGTTCATCTTGCTTGTTCTTGAATATCCACTTCGTTCCAATAACATTGCGACAATCTTTGGGCTTCTCTACTAATCTCCATAGTTTATTGCGCTTGAAGTTATTGAATTCTTCATGCATAGCATCCAACCAATCCGGATCTTCAAGTGATCAAAGACTTTCTTTGGTTCCACCATGGAGATATAAGCTTGATGATCACTAAAGTTGGCTAGTTGTCTTCGGGTGGTCATTTGCATCCTCAAGTCACCAACAACTTTATCAATAGTGTGACATCGAAGTTCCAAAGTTCTTGCAACTCTTATTTTGTGACGGGCTTCGATGTCCTCAAAAGAGCTTTGAGGCATCACTTGGTCTTCTTGACTATTATGATCCCCGTATTGACCATCAATTTGAGCTTGCTCAATTTCTTGAGTTTGCTCTTCATCATGAGGTTGATATTGGACATCACTTGGGGAAGCACCATCATCATTGAGTTGTTCTTGTTCAACACTTGGTACTTCTCCATCAATCTCATTAGGTTGATCCTGTCCTTGATCTTGCTCACAAGAGGGAGGGTCTTGAGCTTGTTCTTCGGTTGGTGTAACATTGTCCACAAGATCCGGAGCTTGTTGAGTTTGTGAGGATGAGGGCTCCACTTGAGTAGAGCATAGTCCTTCCCGAGGCGCCACACCGTGACCCTCAATGGGGAGGTGAAATCCCGTCCCCATTCTTACTATGGTGTCTTGAGGTATTTCATCATCTGCACCAACATCAACTTGCCCCACTTGGGAGCCATCATTTTCTTCGAATGTCACACTACAAGATTCAATGACAATCGCCGAGACTTTGTCAAAGACTCTATAAATGTGAGATTCGTCACTGTAACCAACAAAAATACCCTACAAAGTTTTAGGTGCAAATTTAGACAAACGAACTCCTTTGATTTTATAGAAACACTTACAACAAAATACTCGGAAGTAGGAGATATTGGGCTTGTTTCCGGTGAGGATTTCATAAGGAGTCTTGTTCAAGCCCTTGCGGAGATAGAGCCGGTTTGAAGAATGACATGCGGTAGAGATGGCTTCGGCCCAAAAGTCATAACGAGATTTATACTCCGACAACATAGACCTAGCCATATCCATGAGAGTCCGGTTCTTCCTCTCCGCAACACCATTTTGTTGAGGGGTGTATGCAGCTGAATATTGATGTCTTATCCCCTCATCACTAAGAAAGTCATTGAGTGTGTAGTTATTGAAATCGGAGCCGTTGTCACTTCTTATTGCCAACATAGTGAGGTTGTGTTGACGTTGCACGTTGGTGGCAAAGATTTGTTGAGTCGCATCCTTCTTCTTGAGAAAGAACACCCATGTATATCTTGAATAATCATCAACAATAACCAAGCAATGTTTCTTCGCACCAAGACTTGCATGAGTAGTGGGGCTAAAAAGGTCCACATGAAGGAGTTCCAATATCCTCTTGGAAGAGATGATGGTCTTGCTTGGATGCAGAGAATCATGCATTTTACCTTCAACACAAGCCCTACAAACACGATCTTTGAAAAAACAAACATTATATTTTAGTCCCACAATATGGTTTCCCTTGTGGAGACTTTGCAAAGTCCTCATGTTGACATGGGCCAAGCGGCGATGCCACAACCAACCCACGTCCGCCTTTCCGAATAAGCACATCACATTTGTAGTGGTTTTCCCCGAAAAGTCCACCATATACAAGTTGTTTTCGACGTACCCAACGAAAGCGACTTTTAGAGTCTTCCTCCACAAGAGAACCACAATATCAACATCAATGAAGACAATGAAACCCATCTTGCCTAGGGCATGAACGGACAATAAATTGTAACCAAGAGTCTCAAAAAGCATGACGTCCACAAGGGTAATGTTGTGTGCAACCACAACCTTGCCAATACCCAATACCTCGGATTTGGAGTTGTCGCCGAAAGTAACGGTCTGCATATCCAAGTCAGGCTTCAACTCTGTCACGAGGTCCTTGCCGCCGGTCATATGACTTGTGCACCCACTATCAAGTACCCATTTTGACCCTCCGACGGCATAGTCCTCGGAAGTCTTGGCCACGAGGCACTTGTTGAGGTTGAAAGGGAGGTTCTCATTGGGAGATTCGAAGAGAGATGTCATAGGGGTAGAGGCACTAATGGCCTTTTCACTTGATGCGTCTTCGTGAACATCTTCTTCATCTCCGGAAGTGAGAACTTGAGAAGTCTTGACCATAAGACATCTTGCATTGTTAGAGGATTCCTCATTGGGGGATTCAAAGAGTGATATGAAGGTGTGGAGGTGATAGGAATGGCGGCCACCTCACTTCTTGAGTCGTCTTTGTCATATTCTTCTTCTCCGGAAGAATACTCCTCACGGGCACTCAACACATACTTTGATGTCTTCTTGCAAATGTCATAGCCACTCTTCTTGACAAATGGCTTCTTACGAGGGGCCTTTGACTTGTCCTTGAGGATGAGCTTTCCACCATGATCTTCTTTGTTCTCATATGGGCACTCAGCAATGAAGTGATCCTTATTGCCACAATTATAGCAAGTTCTAACTCTTGGGCCCTTGGCATCTCCTCTTTGGTTCCCTTTTAACTTTTACTTGGAAGGGTATCTCCAAAAGGATTTTTTGAGAAGAGCAATGTGGCCATGTAGATCACGTTAGAGTTCTTCGGAGTGCCCTTCATACTTAGTTTCCCTCAATTCTTCTTCATCCTCAACACAAACATGTGCCTTCAATGGTAGGTTTTCACTTCTCTTCATCCCAATGGCCTGGGCATGACTATCAACCGCAATCTTTGACTCAACCTTGAAAGCATCCATTTCTTGGATGACATCATTGGAGGTCATTTGCTCAAAGTTGTGCTTGTTCCTGAGAATCCTTAGATTGGTCGGTTCAAAGGGCAATAGAGCATTGATGTACTTCCTCTTGATCCAATGATAATCAACATAAGTGGCACCAAGGTCTCGAAAGGAGATAGCAAGAGCCTTGAGACGGCGGTACATATCTCGATGATGTTCACCATCTTCCATGTAGAATCCTTCGGCTTTATTGCTAACTTCTTGGAACTTGTTTTGCCTCATACTTGAGCTTCCAAGGAATACTTCGGAGAGAATATCCAAGCATCCTTGGCGGTTGTTGCCTTGTCGATGTAGGGTCTATCATCCTCGCTAACAGCTTGTTGAATCATACATAAGGCGGTGGCGTTGAGTTGACAATCAACCACTTCCCTACGAGACAAACCATTAGGATTGTGAGGCTTGTATCCTTCCACAACAATTATCCATAGTTCAATAGATGAGAAATTTAAATAAGACTTCATCTTGGTTTGCCACAAAGAAAATGCATTAGGATTAAGTTACGGTGGATCTCCTCGTGGATTAATGCGAGGGTGAGGAATGGGAGGATCCGGAGAGTACACGAGCGGAGGAGCAACCGTCGAGTACACTCCGATGGCTTTAGGATCTATATTGAGAGAGGACTCACCACTACCATCTCCCTCCTTGGTTTCGTCCTCCGTAGGGGCACCAAGAGAGGTCTTATCCAAACTAGGATTGCCAACCTCGTTAGTGCTCGTAGGAGGGATAGGAGATTTATTGGCTTGCATGAAGCTCATCATCATCTCCCTTAATTCACTCATGGAGTCATTCATCAAGGAGATTGGCGATTTCAACTCATTGATATCATCCATAGACGCGGGCTCCGAACTAGCAAACCCCAGGCTCGGTTATACTCTCTTAGGCGGTAAAGCCCGAATAAGAGCCGAGGCTCTGATACCAACTGAAATGATCGTATGACACCTAGAGGGGGTGATATTTTTTCAATTTAGGCTTGACACAAACGTAAATTCTCCAGATATGCAACTAAGTGAATTCACCTATATGACAAGATACAAACAAAAATACAAGATACAAGTAGTAAAGGCGGTGAGAGGATAGAGGTAACCGAGGTGGAGCACACGGAGAGACGACGATATGATTCCCGTAGTTCCTTCCTTGTAAAGGGAAGTACGTCTACGTTTGGAGGGGTGTGGTGCCACGAAGGCCAACCAACGCCACGAAGGCTCACCCAGTTCTCCGGTGAGCAACTCCACAAAGGCCTAGCCCACGCTTCACTAAGCGGTTTCCTTGAGGTCGCAATCGGCACCTTTACACAAAGGTTGGGGCACACATTCACAACCAAATTGGAGGCTCCCAAGATGTAATGACGAAGCTTTACACGAAGAGTAGCTTCGAGGTCACCTCACAAATATCCACTATTGATGAAACACAAATTCGTTTGGTGGAAGAGTAGATCTAGGTCATCTCTACCAAATCCTCAAGTATGGTGGAGTTTGAGTGGAGGAGTAGAGAGATCTAGGCATTTTGAGCTCAGCAATGGTGGTCTCAGATTTGCTATTTTTCGTTAGTTTAGACCATTGGAGAAGAAGGGGTCTTTTATACCCCTGTGGAGGGGATCCTGCTGTTGGTGGGCTTGTGACCGGTAGTACCGGCCAGGTTGGGCCGATACTACCGGCCGTGGTCGATGTGGCACGCTGGGAGGAGCAGCCGCGGTGGCGAGGGAGGAAGAGCCGCGGGCCGGGGGGGACCGGAGGCTCCAGCCGCTGTCGAGCGGTACCTCCGGCCAGGCCTGGGCGGAACCTCCGGCCCCGGTACCGGTCGGGGTACCGGCGAGAGCGCTGATACGTCTCCGACGTATCGATAATTTCTTATGTTCCATGCCACATTATTGATGATATCTACATGTATTATGCACACTTTATGTCATATTCGTGCATTTTCTGGAACTAACCTATTAACAAGATGCTTGAAGTGCCGGTTCTCGTTTTCTCGCTGTTTTTGGTTTCGAAATCCTAGTAACGAAATATTCTCGGAATTGGACGAAATCAATGCCCAGGTTCCTATTTTCATCGGAAGCATCCAGAACACCCGAGAGCCGCCAGAGGGGGGCCACAGGGCCCCCAGATGATAGGGTGGCACGGCCCACCCCCTGGCCGCGCGGCCCTATGGTGTCGTCGCCCCTTTGACCTTCTGACGCCGCCTCTTCGCCTATATAAAGGTCCCTGACCTAAAACCTCGACACGGAAAAACCACGGTACGAGAAACCTTCCAGAGCCGCCGCCATCGCGAAGCCAAGATCCGGGGACAGGAGTCTCGTTCCGGCACGCCGCCGGGACGGGGAAGTGCCCCCGGAAGGCTCCTCCATCGACACCACCGCCATCTCCATCAACGCTGCTGTCTCCCATGAGGAGGGAGTAGTTCTCCATCGAGGCTCGGGGCTGTACCGGTAGCTATATGGTTAATCTCTCTCATATGTACTTCAATACAATGATCTCATGAGCTGCTTTACATGATTGAGATCCATATGATGAGCTTTGTATCGCTACTAGTTGTGTGCTACTCATGTGATGTTATTAAAGTAGTCTATTCCTCCTGCATGGTGTAAAGGTGACTAGTGTGTGCACCGTGTGGTTCTTGTCGTAGGCTATGATCATGATCTCTTGTAGATTGTGGAGTTAATTATCATTATGATAGTATTGATGTGATCTATTCCTCCTTCATAGTGTAATGTGGACAGTGTGTGCGCTATGTTAGTTCTTGGTTTATTTTGAAATGATCTATTATGCTCTAAGGTTATTTAAATATGAACATCGAATGTTGTGGAGCTTGTTAACTCCGGCATTGAGGTGCTCTTGTAGCCCTACACAACGATCGGTGTTTGTCATCCAACAAAAGAGTGTATGTAGCACATATGAGAAAGAGTTATTTATTATGCGATCAATGTTGAGAGTGTCCACTAGTGAAAGTGTAATCCCTAGGCCTTGTTCCTAAATATCGCTATCGCTGCTTGTTTACTTGTTTTCTTCGCGTTACTACTGCTGTGTTACTACTGCTCATACTTATTCATACCACATGTATTTCACTATCTCTTCGCCGAACTAGTGCACCTATTAGGTGTGTTGGGGACACAAGAGACTTCTTGCTTTGTGGTTGCAGGGTTGCATGAGAGGGATATCTTTGACCTCTTCCTCCCCGAGTTCGATAAACCTTGGGTGATCCACTTAAGGGAAACTTGCTGCTGTTCTACAAACCTCTGCTCTTGGAGGCCCAACACTGTCTACAAGAATAGAAGCTCTCGTAGACATCAAGCTATTTTCTGGCGCCGTTGCCGGGGAGGAAAGGTAAACGGCACTCACACACCGGCAACCCCGGCAACCAAGCTATTTTCTGGCGCCGTTGCCGGGGAGGAAAGGTAAAAGGTACTCACACTCCGGATCTCGGCTATTAAGCTATTTTCGCCGTTGTAAGTACTCGAAGCTATTTCCTTTAGATCCTGCAATTGCATCTTTTTGTTTCTTGTTTACACTAGTTTGGCATAATGGACAACAATGAGCTTCTTATTCTATTTCCTGATTTAAGACATGGATGGTTTGATGCGAAAATTAAAAAACCTATGGAACCTTATTTGCATGTCTGGTAGTAATATTAGTATGAACGCTTTGAACACCATTGTTGATAATGATATAGAAAGTTCTAAGCTTGGGGAAGCTGGTTTTCATGATCTTTTTAGTCCCCCAAGCATTGAGGAGAAAATTTTCTTTGATGATACTTTGCCTCCTATTTATGATGATTATAATGATAGTGGTCTTTTGGTGCCACCTACTATGGAGAGTAAATTTTGTTGTGATTATACTATGCCTCCTACACTTGATGAGAATAATAATGATAGCTACTTTGTTGAATTTTCTCCCACCACAACTAATAAAATTGATTATGCTTATGTGGAGAGTAATAATTTTATGCATGAGACTCATGATAAGAATGCTTTATGTGATAGTTATATTGTTGAGTTTGCTCATGATGCTACTGAAAGTTATTATGAGAGAGGAAAATATGGTTGTAGAAATTTTCATGTTACTAAAACACCTCTCTATATGCTGAATTTTTTGAAGTTACACTTGTTTTATCTTTCTAATCTTGTTGCATCATGCTTCATGAATTTGTTTATTTACAAGATTCCTTTTCATAGGAAGCATGTTAGGCTTAAATTTGTTTTGAATTTGCCTCTTGATGCTCTCTTTTGCTTCAACTACTATTTCTTGCGAGTGCATCATTAAAACTGCTGAGCCCATCTTAATGGCTATAAAGAAAGAACTTCTTGGGAGATAACCCATGTGTTTATTTTGCTACAGTACCTCTATTTTATATTTTTGTCTTGGAAGTTGTTACTACTGTAGCAACCTCTCCTTATCTTAGTTTTGTTGCATTGTTGTGCCAAGTAAAGTCTTTGATAGTAAGGTTCATACTAGATTTGGATTACTGCGCAGAAACAGATTTCTTGTTGTCACGAATCTGGGCCTAATTCTCTGTAGGTAGCTCAGAAAATTATGCCAATTTACGTGAGTGATCCTCAGATATGTACGCAACTTTCATTCAATTTGAGCATTTTCATCTGAGCAAGTCTGGTGCCATTTTAAAATTCGTTTTTACGGACTGTTCTGTTTTGACAGATTCTGCCTTTTATTTCGCATTGCTTCTTTCGCTGTGTTGGGTGGATTTCTTTGTTCCATTACCTTCCAGTAGCTTTGGGCAATGTCCAGAAATGTTAAGAATGATTGTGTCACCTCTGAACATGTGAATTTTGATTATGCACTAACCCTCTAATGAGTTTGTTTCGAGTTTGGTGTGGAGGAAGTTTTCAAGGGTCAAGAGAGGAGGATGATATACTATGATCAAGAAGAGTGAAAAGTCTAAGCTTGGGGATGCCCCGGTGGTTCACCCCTACATATTTCAAGAAGACTCAAGCATCTAAGCTTGGGGATGCCCAAGGCATCCCCTTCTTCATCGACAAATTATCAGGTTCCTTCTCTTGAAACTATATTTTTATTCGGCCACATCTTATGTACTTTACTTGGAGCGTCTGTTTGTTTTTGTTTTTGTTTTAATAAATGCTTGTGTGGGACAGAGACACATTCCGCTGGTTCATATGAACACATGTGTTCTTAGCTTTTAATGTTCATGGCGAAGGTTAAAACTGCTTCGTTCATTTTTATATGGTTGGAAACGGAAAATGCTACATGTAGTAATTGGTAAAATGTCTTGGATAATGTGATACTTGGCAATTGTTGTGCTCATGTTTAAGCTCTTGCATCATATACTTTGCACCTATTAATGAAGAAATACATAGAGCTTGCTAAATTTGGTTTGCATATTTGGTCTCTCTAAAGTCTAGATAATTTCTAGTATTGAGTTTTGAACAACAAGGAAGACGGTGTAGAGTCTTATAATGTTTACAATATGACTTTTATGTGAGTTTTGTTGCACCGGTTCATCCTTGTGTTTGTTTCAAATAACCTTGCTAGCCTAAACCTTGTATCGAGAGGGAATACTTCTCATGCATCCAAAATCCTTGAGCCAACCACTATGCCATTTGTGTCCACCATACCTACCTACTACATGGTATTTCTCCGCCATTCCAAAGTAAATTGCTTGAGTGCTACCTTTAAATAATTCAAAATTTATCACCTCTTATTTGTGTCAATGTTTTATAGCTCATGAGGAAGTATGTGGTGTTTTATCTTTCGATCTTGTCATTTACTTTTGACAGACTTTCACAATGGACTAGTGGCACATCCGCTTATCCAATAATTTTGCAAAAAGAGTCGGCAATAGGGTTCCCGACCCCAATTAATTAACTTTCATTAATAATTCTCTTCACATGTTTTGCTCGATTCATCAGTAAGCAACTTAATTTTGCAAATAGACACTCCTCCATGGTTTGTGAATGTTGGAAGGCACCCGAGGATTCGGTTAGCCATGGCTTGTGTAAGCAAAAGGTTGGGAGGAGTGTCATCCATAAATAAAGAAAAACTAAACTAAAGTACATGTGTAAATCAAAGAGAAGAGGGATGATCTACCTTGCTGGTAGAGATATAATCGTTCATGGGAGCCGCTCTTGAAAGTCTGGTTGATGAGGTAGTTAGAGTGCCCACTACCATTCGTTGACAACAACAAACACCTCTCAAAATTTTACTTTTATGCTCTCTTTATGTTTTCAAAACCAAAGCTCTAGCACAAATATAGCAATCAATGCTTTCCTCTTTGAAGGACCTTTCTTTTACTTTTATGTTGAGTCAGTTCACCTATCTCTCTCCACCTCAAGAAGCAAACACTTGTGTGAAGCTGTGCATTGATTCCTACATACTTGCATATTGCACTTGTTATATTTCTCAATGTTGACAATTATCCATGAGATATACATGTTACAAGTTGAAAGCAACCGCTGAAACTTAATCTTCCATTGTGTTGCTTCAATGTCTTTACTTTAAATTATTGCTTTATGAGTTAACTCTTATGCAAGACTTATTGATGCATGTCTTGAAAGTGCTATTCATGAAAAAGTCATTGCTTTATGATTCAGTTGTTTACTCATGTCATTACCATTGTTTTGATCGCTGCATTCATTACATATGTTTACAATATGATCAAGTTTATGATGGCATGTCACTCCAGAAATTATCTTTGTTATCGTTTACCTGCTCGGGACGAGCTGAAACTAAGCTTGGGGATGCTGATACGTCTCCGACGTATCGATAATTTCTTATGTTCCATGCCACATTATTGATGATATCTACATGTTTTATGCACACTTTATATCATATTCGTGCATTTTCCGGAACTAACCTATTAACAAGATGCCGAAGTGCCAGTTCCTGTTTTCTGTTGTTTTTGGTTTCAGAAATCCTAGTAACGAAATATTCTCGGAATTGGACGAAATCAACGCCCAGGTTCGTATTTTCACCGGAAGCATCCAGAACACCCGAGGGCCGCCGGAGGGGGGCCACAGGGCCCCAGATGATAGGGTGGCGCGGCCCACCCCCTGGCCGCGCGGCCCTATGGTGTCGTCGCCCCTTCGACCTTCTGACGCCGCCTCTTCGCCTATATAAAGGTCCCAGACCTAAAACCTCGATACGGAAAAACCACGGTACGAGAAACCTTCCAGAGCCGCCGCCATCGCGAAGCCAAGATCTGGGGGACAGGAGTCTCTGTTCCGGCACGCCTCCGGGACGGGGAAGTGCCCCCGGAAGGCTCCTCCATCGACACCACCGCCATATCCATCAACGCTGATGTCTCCCATGAGGAGGGAGTAGTTCTCCATCGAGGCTCGGGGCTGTACCGGTAGCTATATGGTTAATCTCTCTCCTATGTACTTCAATACAATGATCTCATGAGTTGCTTTACATGATTGAGATCCATATGATGAGCTTTGTATCGCTACTAGTTGTGTGCTACTCATGTGATGTTATTAAAGTAGTATATTCCTCCTGCATGGTGTAAAGGTGACTAGTGTGTGCACCGTGTGGTTCTTGTCGTAGGCTATGATCATGATCTCTTGTAGATTGTGGAGTTAATTATCATTATGATAGTATTGATGTGATCTATTCCTCCTTCATAGTGTAATGTGGACAGTGTGTGCGCTATGTTAGTTCTTGGTTTATTTTGAAATGATCTATTATGCTCTAAGGTTATTTAAATATGAACATCGAGTGTTGTGGAGCTTGTTAACTCCGGCATTGAGGTGCTCTTGTAGCCCTACACAACGACTGGTGTTTGTCATCCAACAAAAGAGTGTATGTAGCACATATGAGAAAGAGTTATTTATTATGCGATCAATGTTGAGAGTGTCCACTAGTGAAAGTGTAATCCCTAGGCCTTGTTCCTAAATATCGCTATCGCTGCTTGTTTACTGTTTTACTGCGTTACTACTGCTGCGTTACTACTGCTCATACTTATTCATACCACCTGTATTTCACTATCTCTTCGTCGAACTAGTGCACCTATTAGGTGTGTTGGGGACACAAGAGACTTCTTGCTTTGTGGTTGCAGGGTTGCATGAGAGGGATATCTTTGACCTCTTCCTCCCTGAGTTCGATAAACCTTGGGTGATCCACTTAAGGGAAACTTGCTGCTGTTCTACAAACCTCTGCTCTTGGAGGCCCAACACTGTCTACAAGAATAGAAGCTCCCGTAGACATCAAGCGCCCAACTCCCTGGATGGTTACTGCAAGGTTTTCTCTCCGAGCGGTACCACGAGTGGTACCATGCCCGGAGCCTTCGGCCGTGGGCAGGGCGGTGGTACCGGCTGTGGCCGGCGGTACCTCTGGCCGCTGGCCCCTTCTCTCCATTTCTTCTTCTTTCTTTCTTGTTTCTTTCTTTTCTTTCTTATTTTCTTTCTTCTTTTCTTTCTTCCATCCAAGCTCGTATGGGAGGATCATTTCATTTCCCCCACCATAGCAACTTCAAGCTCTTCAACTTTTGGGCAATATGATCATTGCTACAACCTACAATTCTTATGTAAAATAATTAGTCGAGTATAACCATTGTCATCAACACCAAAACCACTTACTTAAGGAGATATGTTCTTTCAGGGGCGACAACACATGTGAAGTTCAGAGTCCTGCCTTTCAGGGTGAAAACCCATGGGCTGGTCTTAATTGGTTGTGCCTGGCAATGACATTGTTGGAGGCATTGTTTTGAGAGCGAGGACTATTTTTAGGTTGAAAATCTAAGATCGTTTGTCAGGCGACGACGGTGCTGGAGCATTGTTCCCTTTTTAGAGGCGTCGCTTTTGGAGAGTCTGTATTTCAGATGTTGTCTTGGTGGTGGATGTATTGCTGTTGTTAGACCTGGGATACTGTAGCGGGACTTTTGTTTCTTAGTTTTTTTTATCTTTTTAGTTGTGTGTATCCGTACTGCCATTAGGGTGTTGCGTTTTTGGAGAAGCTAGATGTAATTGGTATCTTTTGATATTAATGTATTCCCTTTATCGAACTTAGTGTCCTATACATATTCTAACAGTGAGGGTCGACCGGTGCGATGGTAAGGGCATCTCCAACCGGGTGACGCATTTCGGACGTCCAAATTATCCGCGCGTGTCCGTTTCCGTCGCCTGGCGAACGTGAAATGACCGTTTTGTCCGCGCGTCCATTTGCGCCTAGGGGTGGCTCCAGCGGGACGACGCATTTTTTTACTTGGTATTTTTCCTCTTCTCCATTAAAACATAGTTCTAAACAATACATATTGGTACATGGTTTTAGATAAACTAATACATAATTGGGAACATGGTTTACACAAACTAATACATAGTTTGAACCATGGTTGACACAGGTTAAAACATTGCAAAATGATGAAACCTAACTAGTGTTGGTTCCATATATTCGCTGCCAAGAAAGAACACTCTCGGGCACACTCAATCATCTAAACTGGAAAATCCAGCTGGTAATTATAGTCCCGTTGGTCCTTTCGAGGAAGAACATCCAGAAACCGCCACTAGTGGCTTCAATTGGCCCATGGCCATATTTACTGCAAAGAAAGAACACTCTAGCAGTTTTAACTGTCGGTGTCCGAGCCAGACTCGCCGGTGTGGTAGTGCCTGCGGCAGGCTGTGTCGTCAAACACCTTGACGATCATCTCGCCGTCCCCCGCGTAGAGAAAGGTGAGCTGGCAGCCGGGCTCGAGCATGAGGTCGCGGGTGAACTTGTCCCACCCGTGTGCAGGTACATCTTGCCATGTCCGTCGAACTAGACCTCGACAGGCCACCGGCAGAAGTTGCAGTTGGTCTCCCGTAGCTGCAACTGGGCCGTCTCGAAGCCATCGACGAACTCGGCGAACTTGTCCGGGAGCCGTTTGATGCCGAGTGGGTCGTCGTCAATGCAGAGGAGGAACTCGAAGCATCGCTCCTCCTGCGAAGATGAGGAAGGCGCAGGCGACGGCGACCGTGGTGTCGTAGCTGCTCCACCACGGCGGCCCCAGGCCCGACCCCGGGGGCGCCCAGGCCCGCGGCCTCGACCGCCTCGCCGGCCACCAGGACCCTCCATGGAGTTCCTCGCGGGCCTAGCTGCGTCGCGGGAAGAGCTAGGTGGCGCTATGGTGGAGCTTGTGGCGGCTAGGGTTTGTGTGGAGGAGTGGATGAGGAAGAAGAGCGCGCACCCTCTTTATATAGGCCGTAGGAAGGCGACGGCCGCGGGACGCGTGGCATCGCCATTACTGCGTTGGCGGAGGTGGGTGACGGCCGCTCGGCAAGCGAGGTATCGCCATTAATGTGGCACAGACTGCCAAAGCGACGCAGTGGCGCCAGTTGTTGACGCGTCTGAGAAGACGCATCAAACCAGGGTCGCTGCCAGGTGGGCCCGATGAAACGTCTGTTAGACGCGAGCGAACACTTTGCGTGTTTGCGCAGCATCCGCAGAGACACATCCGATACGCATATTTGTGCCAGGTTTGTGTCACCATGGAGCGGCCCAGTCACTTTGCGTCGCTCGCTCGAACAGGGACAAGACACATTTTTTAGCCCGACGGACACAAAGTGTCGCTTAGCGTCCTTTCCGTCGTGCCGTTGAAGGCCTAACAAATTAAGCAAACTCGAGCGAGGTAGCCTGTTATTTTTCCTGACCGGTCAGACGGCCCTGGAATCGATCTATCGAGTCCCTAGCAGATCGATACCCCAACTGCCGGTGCCGCTGGCTATGCGATCGCCGATGGGGATGGACGATATACACACAAGCACCCAGCCCAAAGGGGGCCGCGGACAGAGAAGACGAGATCGAGTGGAAAAGCGGAAAAGGTAGAGTGGCGCGCCAGAAATAGGCAGGCAGCGGGAGCGCCCCGTCTACATCTGGCTGGACAGCCATCACCAGGACCAGGAGAAATAATGCGGCCTCTCCTCGCCGTCATCGCCACGAAACCGACGGCCCGCGCTCGGCAGATCATGGCGTGCTCTCGGTCTGGGTGGCACCGCGCAATGAGTGCCACGCTCCCGGGCCTGCGAGTCAGCGGGCGACGTGGAGCCTGCGTCACCCTTTCTCCACCAAGCAAGGAAAAGGCAGCCGTCATCATTTGACACAGGGAATTTTCCAGTGTGGAGCGGGTACCGAATCTGCTGCGTAAAGGTAAACCTGAGGCGAGGCGAGGAGCCGCGATCGATCTCGCGTGCTCTCACTGGCCCGGCGAGCGCATATCCCTCCGGTGCAAAACAGCATTTTCACCGGCAACCTTCAAACATAGGGATCAAGAGGATTTTTTTAACTAAAACAACGAATTTCATACAAATTCAGTTTTATATCACAAAGTGGAATGAAAAGTACTAAAATTTAACCAACTCCTAGACAACTCGCCATCTTAGTTGGTGCGCGAGACAGGCCAGCCAGCCTCAACGTCGATCTCCCCCTTGGTCGACTGCTCTCGCGTCCGTCTCTTCGTCCTTACTTCCTGCATCTGACGTGACGCGGCTTCGGCGAGGCTACGACCATGGGGAGGGTCTCAAGCATTCTATGCCACTTGGCCACCATGGGGAGGCGACCATCCTCCTCCGTCGGAACCCGCTTCTGCGAGATCTAGACTATGCACTCGAAGATGGCGCCGTTGGTCTCCTCGAGCACATGAGCTCAGATCCTCCGATCTCACGCAGCGTTGCTCCGAATCCCCCACAAACTCCTCCTCTGCCCAATTGGCTCCTCCTTTGGGATCTCGGCCTCCGCGTCCACTACGAACACCTCGTTCCACTCGTCGAACTCAGACTCGTAGGAGAAGACGTCCATGATGAAGTCCTCCTACGATGGCGCTGGCTATGGTGCTAGTGTTGTGCGGCCATTGTGGCCGAGCATCGAGTAGGCGGTGGCAAGCCGGCGCGGCGTTGCAGCGAGTGAAACGAGCAGTGATTGGCGGCGAGTGTGGACACAAGGTGAGCAGCGAAGGGATGATAAATAGGACGATATGGCGGTGCATACATTTACGAGTATCCAAGGTATCCATTATTCAAGGCGGGTCATTAAATATAAAACCGTCGTTTTGAGCCACTGTTATACCGGTCCCACCAACATCATCCAAAGTGGCGCGCCCGTCCAACACCCTATGCTAAGGGATCGATAGACGGTTGCCGACACCTTTTTTTTTGCACGTGTCTTCGTGAGCCTAAAAAGTAATTGACACCCCTATAAAGCTATTGAGGCCGCTAGTGAATATGCTCTAAGAGCATCTCCAACGGCGGCAAGCATTGTGAATTTTACGGCACCGTTAAAGATGCCCTAAAGTGACCTCATCGTCGTATTACTTCTCAAACAAACATTCAAGTAATGGAAGCAGTTACTAAAGTAACTGCCCTCCCCATCATAGTCCAATTTCCACTCCACATGCTAGTACGGGCTGAAGTTATCTTGCAATCTCTGCTGGCACACGACATGATCCACAGCTCCACACCGGGTGCACCATTAGCCTTCTGGACCATCGCACATCTGGTGGCGGTTGGCGCACGAACTTCAGGATTAACATGAAGGAAATGATCATTTTGTGCCGTACGGGCTGCGGAGGGCGCGGTTTGTACTCCATCCTAATTACTCGTTGGCAGGCGGCGATCGACGGCGTCGGCAAACTGCGTACGTATGCGATGGAGCATCTAATTACATGGCGATTCATTTCGTTCGGTCGCGAAAAGGAAATGGATGGTGGAGTCCAAAAGGGGCAGCTGCCTTACCTTAGCCTTTGTGTGTAGGACAAGCGTTTATCTCCGTGCGAGATGATGGCATCGCCATTGCCATCTCATACGTGCTACGTGCTACATTGAGAAAGTGGTAGAGGAATCTACGAACGGCCCCGGCCGCAAGGACATGACCCGATGTGACGACCATAATTCCAATCTTCTTCGATGTTCCCTGCAGATCACTCGACGTCTTGACCAAGCAGTGACTAGCTAGTACAACGCGTAGGAGGCAAAGCTTCGTTTGTAGGTCTTGCCCGTGAAAACACGATCGCCTGGTGAAGAATAATCCAAGAGTTTGTTTTGGTTAAAGCCAACCTTATCTCTACCAGCTCACTCTAATCTTGTACCAAAGCCGGCCGGGACATGCTTATTTTTGGTTGTCCGTTGGCCTCGCCGTCGACGTGTCGGAGCGGCCAAGACAATTAGAGCGCGCATTATTGCCGTGGTTTGTACTTGCCACCACTCCTTCACTAGCCATTAGCGTGTGTGCGGCAGACGAGAATAACACGCACAAACACCTGCACCATCCGAACGAACTTAGCAAGCGCGGCAGGTAGGTGATCGCTTTCGAATATCTAACACACTCGTCACGCTTCATCTGGTTTGGTAATCACCAGATCGAGCGCCACGAACGTTTTATCAGTGATGCATGCAGCGCAGGCGCGATTCTTATTCCGTTCTCGGCTAATTGGCTGCAGATGTGGCCTAATTTGCTGGCTGACGACTGCTCGGTCAATCGCGCGTACGATCGAAATCGACTACACATTGCGCTCACCAACTGTCACACACAGCTAGGGCATGCATGCATGTAGATCAGATGCTTTTTAATTAGGATCCAATATATAGTCGCAGGTCAGTGAGCGAGTGACCAGACTATCATCGCACGGAAAAGCCTGGCTTAGGTGGGTGGTCCACCTATGTCAGTGCCCACGTCCATGCTCAACGGATCAAGCTAGCTAGAGCTTGACACTTTGCTTCTTTGGATAGTGGCAAATGAAAGAAAGAATAAAAAGTTGTGGAATGCAAGCAACACCGTAGCTAGAGCTAGCTGCTCCTATTTTGCTAGGGCGAAAATAGCACTTCCACTGCAGCGAACAGTGTGTATGATCGGTGTTGCAGCTCGTATATCATTGCGTGCGTGGTGGATTGAAGATACACAGTCATCAGCCCTGCATGCATGCATGTTAAACCACTGTGGCTTTGTGAGGTCATGATAAATCGGACCTAATGGAGATATCTAATAGTAGTACCGAATTGTTTTCTTCTGTTCTTGTTGCCATGTCAGCATATCTTCAAGCTAGCATGCGTGTTCATCGGCTCGTCCATATACGCCCGGATAAGCACCAACGTGCGAACGAAGCGGAACATATCTAGTACGAGCTATTCTCATATTACGGTGGAACAAACAATAATTATAATACTAATTGAGTGGATTAGTATAAATTTCATCTACTCCATCTGGTCTTTTTTAATTGACTCGAATTTAGTATAAAGTTGCACTAAATTTGAGTCAATTAAAAGAGATCGGAGGGGGTAGTATAATGTTACAAAGCTTTTTTTTTCAAATTTAATTCACACCCTGAGACAAAAAAAAACCATAAATAGTGACAAAAAGTAAATTTTACAACCTGATTTGAATTTGAAACTATTCTCAGATGAACTAATTTTGTTCTCATAATTTAATTTGAATTTGAAGATGATGCGGAGGCGAAGGTGCACATCCAGGCGAAAACTTTTATATTGCGGGTGTCATGCTCCTCCCTAGCTTGACAATACGAGCTAAAATTATCTTTTTAAAACATGCACCTACGCTCACCCTTTATGAACGCACACATATACATCCTACTCACATGAGCACTTCTGACTCTAAGAAACGAGCCAGCAGATTTTAAGGTTGATGAAATCATCACTGACTCATCGATGTTAATGGACACATCACCAACCACTGAAAAATAGTCAAATCCTGAATTAAATTCAGAAAAATGCAAATATGTATGACAAGTCTAGAACTTAAACCTGAGTCGGCTGGTTGGCCCACAAAAAAATTAACCACCAAAACAAAACTCGGGTTGCTACGAGCAGAAATTATCTTGCAATCTCGGTTGGTGGTTGGCGCAGATATATTGCGTCAAGATCAACATGAAGGAATCATTAAGGTCGTACGGACGGCGGAGGCACTACCTCACGTGTCCGGATTACCGGCACTTTCTTGCCGGCAGTTTAGAAATATGCCTTCAATGCTACTGATTAGGGGCACTTTTTGGTGAGTGCCTTAGATTACTACCTAATTAGCGGCACTTTTTGGACGTTGCCGTCAGTGCTTCATTATTACTGGCATTTATCGAAGTGCCGGCATTATTTTCCGAAAATTTTAGGGTCTAAATGCAAAAACGAACAGACATCCCACCCGTGACCCGACCCAATTCTCTCGCACTCCTCTCCCCTCCGTACTCTCCCCCACCCACCTCTCTCTCTCTTCCGTCCACGATGCGCCGCCGCCGTGCCGTCCGACGCCGGCCGCGTCCGCCGCCTCTACTCACTGAGCGAACTGCGTCTTGTGCCCCTCCACTGGATCCCGACTCGCGCCCCGCCGTTCTGCACCTGAGAGGGACGCCACGGCTAACCCTAGCAATGGTTCGGCACGGTCGCCGCCGCGGTTCCCGCGCCGCCACGCCTCGTGCTTCTCCCCTACCACATCCGCGGCATGATTCTCGCCCCCGCCCCCGACCGCGTGCTCCTCGCTCCTCCGTCTTTTTGCCATGTGGCTTGGCGCCGACCGCGACGAGCCCTCACACGACGCCATCGTCCCCATCCCACGCGGGGGTCCCGTGCCGTGCACCGCCGTGGGCGCCCTCGAGGACCGCAACATCGCCAGGGACCACGACAATCAAGGCCTAATCGTTGACAACCAGCGGTTCGTATCGAGCATCGCCGACCAGACCACCCACTTAGCTGGTGAGACCTCTCATCCCCTTATCTTCAGATAGTGACTCTCATATGAATGTCGTTTCCATGCTTTGATGCCTAACAATAAGTTTCAGTAGATGCACCTTGGGTGGGCTCGGTAGATTGATGTTTTCTGTTATACTACCAAATTCACAATGTGTGGTGTCCAGATCTCGTGATGCTATCATCTAAGCTGGGCACTTTTCTCGCAGCCACAAGCTTGCTAATGGACGGGGAGGACAGCAGTCACAGGCTTGCTCCTGATGTCCTTTTTTTAACTTTTAAGTATAAGTATATCAGATTTCTTCCCTGAATGTTCATGTATTTGATCACGCCATTGATATTAATGAGTCTTCTTCGTCAGGAGATTATACAATATGAATTTAAGATACTCCAGATTTTCTCTTTTGCTAACTTAGTTCTTGAAGTGCTGACCGCTTGGTGCCCATTCATGTTCCATTACGAGTGAGGTTATTACAAACACATGGGAAAATGGATTTTTTTGTGATTAGAAAATATGGAAAGAAAATCGGTGGTCAACCTAGGTTATTAACATGTATATACATTTTAAAATACAACACTATTTTTCTGCCAAGAAGGTCATTCCTGGACATGACCAGACAACCTCTTATGTTAAGTAACCCTGAACCTATCCACAAAATTCCTGGTCACCACTACAATGTTTTGTCAAGCAGGATTCATTTTTTTTACATCATGTATGCTTTCTATCATGTGTTTCCCTACTTATGTAATTACGCTATAAGACGCACGCCATGGCGATCCCCAGCAGTGACGTGCAAATATATCTGTAGGCAATTCAAATCACAGACACATCATCTTGTTGCAAAGATGATCTTCATGTATATATGCTTTCTTGGTTCATTTGCTGCTCAAGGGCTCGTCTAATTTTGATTTTTAGAAGCTCTGATTTCCAAATATAGATTTTCTTGCTGCTCTTCACCTTAAATTTGTTTCAGTAGATTATTTTTTTAAGAATTAAATTTGGAATCATTTAATTGTGTCTATGATTCCATCTTAATATCTATGCAGTATGCTGATGGAATCATTTTCAAACTTTACCACCAGGAAGCACAAATGTAGTATGTTGCTAGCTGCGTGGACCATCGCTTCTTGCAGTATCAGGTTTGAACGAATTTATGGTTCTTGTGTACGTAACCATCTAACTAAAATAAGGGAACATGAGTGTGATCAGTACACTTTTCACTTGCAGATCCAACCAAATTGGTTAGTGGGAGTGCTGATGGAATCAGGCAATTCTATTATTACACTTGCTGTATGCCAACTTTTGAATTATGACAATGTGGTTATCGAGCTTGCATGTGATGGTGGTAATTTTGCCCTACATTGTAGTAACATTTTCCGATGCACTCTGTAGGCTGGTAGTGTTGGCACTGTCAAAGCAATGGTAAATGTCTGCTCTGTACAATATCAACCTGATTGCGCTCGCTCCATTGCAATTGACTCAGCAGATCACAAGATTACTGCTATGATCTTCACAACATACAAGCCTCTTATTGTACCTTAGTGGGACACACAAACTATGTTGCGAAGACCATAGTATCTGGTTTCGCTGCCCAAGGAGCTTCAGTTTTCTATCAGTAAAAGTACATCATAGACAGTTCCAAGTTCATTAATTTGAAATTAACATATACACATACTGTCTGTGCATGTGCCAATATCCTTAGACAATAGACACAAAAAGAGCTGAGGTGTTTGCCAAACCGCCTTATTCCCGGCTTCTTCTTCAAAGAGGCTAGAGCAATTTGTGTATAGGTTGTTCACTTGAATTCGAATACCACATCTTGAATTAGTGTGAGAACTATACTGTCAACCTACTGTCAACATTTGATGGTACTCATACCAATAGTAACTAATTCGCAAAGACAGAGGAGATGCTGGAAGCGGCAGTAGAGTTCTGCTGCTAGAAAGGGGATATTTTCTGGTAACCGGAATGCCATAGGTTAGACGCGCACCGCATCAGTGGCAGCTCGATGATACTACTAATTAATCGCTGTTACCTGAATATATTTGCATATATTACCATTAGGCTGTCAATCCGTGTTCTTCAGTTACATCATGATACCTTTTTTTTTGCGAATTAGTTACATCATGATAACTGGCACATTACTGTTCTTATTACTACCATTTACAATTTCTAGGTTCGGAATTGATAAAGGGTGCGCTTCTCAGATGTGTGCAGAGTAAGGGTCGCGGGAAGGATCCGGCCGATGAACGCCGATGAACTAGCTCATGGCGCCGACTTCGATAATATTGTGGAGTTGCAGCCTGAGGTTAGTATGTCCGGCCTATTTTACTCGCTGAGCCCGTGCTTCTTTATTAGCATCACCGACATCATGGATTAAAGTTCTTTTGAAATTTTTTCTCGCTATTGCAAGTACATTGTATATGATTGGTGGATTTTGCAGATCATTGTTACTCCATGGTTGAGAGGAGAGATTCCTGTTGCATAGTTAGCACTATATTATAATAGATCACATGATTAGTCCACCTACAAAAGTGATGCCATAAACTTGTTACTTTGGTATATGTAAAGTGAGTTATCTGAATTTGTGAAAAATCTCTGCTGTTTGCTAAGAAATTTAACTGTAGCTTTACGGGCTTGGCTAGTCGATTCTATGTAGTTCCCTTGTGTTTGAGATTTTGGAATGTAGACAGAGGCACACTGATGATAGCTGAGTCCGCACGCTGATGAAATTATATCTCGTATTGGTGATAATGTTTTTTCTTTCTTTTATCCGTAAGTTCTGTTTGTTCCGGGTGGCGGGGAGGGTGGGGATGACGCTCTCCAAGTGCTGGATCTGAAGGCCGGAGGTTGAGCTAAATGCCCCGAGTATTATTATTTTGTGGATCGGCTCCACCAACGCCTCACCAAGGCGAAGATATTCGAGGAGTACACAATTCCTTGATTATTGGCAGTAGTGCTCCAAATTTCTATATGCGGTACTTTATACGGTAATATTAGCTTGCTGTTATGCATGGCTAGCTCACAATACATTTAGTTGAGCATATGCAATAGGAGTATCGTACTACAAGTTGATTGCTGCATTGAACTAAGCCCTGCTGAATATATGTATTAGTGATGTAAAATGTTATCTAGCCATTATTTGCATTAGAAATTAGAAAATATATTTATGTAGCCTTTCAAAGGTTTATGAACTGCCGAGTGATGTGCTCTTTTTTTGTTCTTATTATTTCTTGGTGAATGTTAACTAATGGACTGCTAAGTATGTAGGAAAAAAAGACAAAACACCAGTTCCGTATTTCATTGCCTATTCTAAGCTGCTAAGTTTTTGTGTTGTTGCCACTTAGGTACATGGTTGTTGAAGAACATAGGTAGTGCATCCTAATATATTGGTTTTTACAAAAAATACGTTTTTGGTATATCCTCTTAGTTAGATAGTACATCATACCGACTTGGAGGTCCTTCATCCAAGTGCCACGCACATATTGAAATCCGGTCGGGGCCATATCATAACACACTCCCATAAATTTTAGAAGTTTACCATATATATCAGTATCTGGTTCCAAACAGTAAACTTACTCTTAGAAGTTTGCTGCTCATCACTTTCTTGTGTTCCCATGTAGAATGTTGAATTAGCTCTTATTCTGTACTCCCTCCGTTCCTTATTAACTGACTCTGATTTATTACAACTTTTTACTAAATCAGAGTCAATTAATAGGGAACACAGGGAGTACTTGCTTGCTTATATCACACCCTTTTTATGCTACCCCCTACAAAAAAAGATTGGCAATTGAAATTCTTTGGACAGTTAATCAACAGCTTGACAAAAAACATTCAACTCTGTTGTCGACGATGTCCAATCTTATTCACTTGCATTTCTTTTCACATTTAATGACATGACACTTTCCTTTGAATCTTTTACTAGTTCATTGCTCTACTGATCTGCTTATATTTTGATTAGTTTTTATTTAACCTTTTGTTGTGTAGAATAATATTGTATAGGGAGAACTATTCTTAGAGGCTGCACTTGGTTTATATTATGGAAAAGTAAACAAACCCGACAGAGCTAAAGGTGATCATTGTGTTGCTTACTCGCTTAGGGACATGTTACGGTTACACAATCAAACATGAATTGGATTTATTGTGTTCTCAGCTACTCAACTTACCTCTAATTCGGAACATACATTCTGTAGGCTCTTTTACTTCTTGCACGCTCCATTGAGGCAGATCCAAGCACAGTTATTCTGTGGGTGTTTTATCTTCATATTTACTATCAAAAGGATGAAGGACTTGGAACATTTTCAGTGAACTGCAGGAGGGTGGGTGGAGGGCGGAGGGCGCGCTCACCGGTGCTCTGGCATCATGCTCGACGATGAAGAGGGCTTGGCGTCGGGGACGTGAACCTGGCTGTGGCGTCGGATGCATGGCGCAGCTGGCGCAACTTCCTCTGGCCGCACGACGAGGCATCTGGCCGCGCAGCGAGGCAGGGCCCAAACTCCATGACAACTTTCTTCCTCGGCGGCAGATGAACCCTGTTGTTCATGATGAGGAGATCAACCCTGTTGTGTATTTTATCTAATGGTTTCAAACCATGTTGTTCATGATGTGGACATGAACCCTGTTGGTCATGTAAGTTTGATGCCTGGATTGTGAATCCTTGAATGTTTCAAAATGTTGGTTTCAAACTTAGATTGCTTGGAAATATTGGTTTTAAACATTGCTTGACTTCTTGAGTGTGATGTATGCTTGATTGTAGATTGCTTGATTGTTTGCAGGCAGTATAGCAACCTTAAAAATGCCTAAGAAAATAATCAGCGGCACCAGAATTAAAAGCCTAAAAAAGTAATTGTAGGCATCCTTTAAAAATGCCGGCAAAAAGTTTAGATGGTATCCCTAGAAAAGTGACAGTAAAAAGATTTCGTGACATTTTTCGAAAAGTGCCGGCAAAAAGATTCTATGGCATTTTCGGAAAGTGCCAACAAAAAGATTCCATGGCATCTTTCAAAAGTGCCGGCAATGCTAACTAGCGGCATTTTTAGAAGTGCCTTAAAATATAATTAACGGCACTTTTCTAAAAATGCCGGCAAAGACCTACCTCGACTGGAATAAACGCAGCACTTTTTTTTGTGCCTTGAAAAATCTTTGCCGGCACTTTTTGTACCTTTGCCGGCACTTTTTTGTGCCGGCAATCTGGATACCTGACGCAGTGAGGGCGGGTTGTACTCGATCGGAATTAGATACTGGCCGCTCTCTGTTCGCTAGTTTGTTTCTCCTATTGTCTCGTCGGCAGGTAGGCGGCGACGGCGTCCGCATAGCACGGACGAGAGAAATGAGAGATGAGTTGCAGCATAGCACGGACGAGAGAAATGAGAGATGAGTTGCAGAGATGTACGTGACCATCTAATGACATGGCGCTTCATTTCAGTCGCGAAAAGGAAATGGGTGGAGTCCAAAAGGGGCAGCTACCTTACCTTAGCCTTTGTGTGTAGCACAAGCGTTTTCCGTGCGAGATGATGGCTCGCATACGTACTACGCCTGCATACATGGAGAGAGAGGAATCTGCGATCGGTCGGTGCGCTACGGCCTCCGAGCACATGTCCATGGTGGCTTTATCAATGTAGGAACGCGCCATACAACCATCGGTAGAACCGAAATGAAGAAAAAACTGAAGTAACGGTAAAGACACGCCCAAAAGCAAACAAAAGAAGAAACAAAATAAAGACTAGAGCGGATTGACTTACCCACGGTGACCCACAACCGCCACACCCTCTGAAGAAGTTTCACCACGCTCCTAGAAATCAACACGTAAGGGACGAAGCAACACCTTCAAAAAGGGATGCGACGTCATCACTGCTGTTGCCTGGACAAGAGACTAGTCCTAGGGTTTCTCTCGACACACCGAAGGATAGAGACGACTCAAAAAAAAAAAATTGGAAGGATTTAGTCTTTGAAGTCTCTCAGTCAAAATTAGCCAACTTGAGTCACGAGTACTAATGAAATTTGTTTTTTCTATAAGAAAATTAATGCACATCATAGTCTAATTTCTATTACTATAGACTATAGATAGAAATTTAAATCATTTTCTCGAGCCGTATGAGGAGAAAACCTCCTATACGTTTCTAGGGGGGGGCGTTATTTATCTAACTCTATCCCAATAAGTTGTCTATCGAATCGTTGCAATTGATGTCCGATCTCGAAGAGAAGGAAGAGATCTTCGAAAAGTGGGTTTTTATGATCCGATAAAGAATCAAACTTGTTTAAATGTTCCAGCTATTCTCTATTTCCTTGAAAAGGGTGCTCAACCGATAAGAACTGTTTATGATATTTTAAGGAAGGCATAATTCTTTAAAGAAAAAGAAAGAACTTTGAGTTTATTGAAGAACTAAATGAATAAATAAAGTAGAAGAAGATCACTAGTATTTCTCCTTCTCTAATTATTTAGACATAATTTACCTCCTTCTTGGAAGGATTTAGTCTTTGAAGTCTGCTGCACATGCCTCACCACCAGCAAACTCGCCGCCCACTAGCACGCGCCACCATGGTCAAGAAGTCACCATCGCCGTCTCCCCGATGCAACCGTCACGAGCCCTACAAGACGGGGGCAAAAGACACAACTTGAAGCATGGCCAGCAGCACTACGGTCACGCGGGAGGGAAGAACCTCCACCACCAACGGTGGAGGTCGACCGAACGTGGCAACAAACATAATAGTCCCAGATGGGTACAGGCAGGCCCAACTGGACCGTAAAGACTCCCTCCCCCCCCCCCCCCACGCGGAGGCACACCACTCCCAAGAGGGTCCGGTTAGTACCCAAGCAGGCCCATAAATCCCACCGCCGCGCTGCAACAGGCCGACCGTCGGCCTCAACTTCGCCACGGTCACCATCTCTAAGGGGCTTCATGGCCGAGCAGTGAAGCCGACCCGCCGTACCCAGATGAGGCTCGTAGGGCCCAGGTCTAGGTCGGGCGGGCGCCGCCCCGCCATGCCAGTGATGCCTCGCCGTCGCCGGAGTAGTGCACCTCGCACCGACATCGCATCTCGGCCGTTGCCGAGCCCGTTCCTTCCGAAGCGCGCCACCACATGCCGAGGTCCGCCCCGTTAGAGTTGCCCTAGTGCACGGGCGATGAAGAGCCGTCGTTGTCGGTACCGCGCGAGCTTTGCTTGGCGGCCTCCATTGACAACGGCGGGAGAGGAAGGAGGCATGAGGATGGGGCACGACAGAGACGTTCGGGGCCGCCCCGGTCACTCTCGAGGAGGCGACGGGAGCGATGGTTTCTTTTTATGGTTTGTCGAGATGTCTAGAGGCAACGGTTCGAGTCATTCAAGCACGTGTCGAACGCCACGATCTTGATTCTAATCTTCATCTTGCCTATCACTACTCAACGTCTTCAGCAGGGTGAGAGCAACTCTAGCAGACCACCGACAGATCGGAACCAATTATCTGGGGCCCGGATAAAAGTTATCCAGTATTAGGAGTCGTGTTCTAGTCTTCGAGATTAGTTACTTCAAAATATACCACTTATTCCTTTTTAGAAAAAAATGCTTAACTTCATTTAGATACGGAAGTATATAAACATATTTAATTAGTTATAGAAGAGCACAACACAAAACCCCTACGCTATCTGGACGAAGTTAGCAAGCGCGGCAGGTAGGTGATCCCTTTCGAACAACATGTAACATACGCGTCGTCATTCTTCGATCATATATCTGGTTTGGTCTCATCTCCCCATTACCAGATCGAGCACCACGAATGTTTTCTTAGATTAGACAGGCATGCGCGCAGCTGGGGCGATTCGTATTCCGTTCTAGACTGATTTTGCTGCGGATAAATGTGGCCTAATTAACGCCATTTGCTTCCACGTCTCCGTCATCCAATTATGCTAGCCCCCTGACTTGGTCAATCGCACATACAACGATCCAATACACCTAGCCACTGACCAACTGTCATCTACAGCTACATCATGCGTTTACATGGCAGATCAGATCAGATGTTTTTAAATTAGGATCCAACAGTCGTTGTTGGTCAGTGAGCGTGAGTGACCAGGATCGCAGGGCAAAAGGCTGGCTTGGGTATGCTAGGGTGGTCCGGCTATGTCAGTGTCCACCTCCTTGTTCAGCGGATCAGGCTAGCTAGCGCCCATGAATGAACCCAACCGCTCGACACTTTGCTTGTTTGGATGTGGCGAATGAAACAGAGAAAGAAAAAAGTTGTGAAATGGAAGCAACACGGTTAGCTAGCTAGGTGTGTAGTGTGATTGATGTTGCAGCTGCGATTGGTAGCTTGGGCCAAATTTTGGAACTTCACTGAGCAGGCTCCGTAGGTGTTAGCCTGTTACAATGCCACTTGTACGTTTTGTTTGGTTGCTCGTGAATACATTTTCTACATCGAAGAGGGAATACCGCTCTTACTGTTTGATTGGCTGCACACATACATTTCTACTTTGTTGATGCAACGGATCACTTGTTTAGTTGCATACGTGAACCTGCTATGGTAACCCTCTTTCATTAGAGTTATGAGGTTACTTAGTACTACCTCTGTTTCAAGGAATAAGACGTTCTTATTTTACGTGCTTTTTGTTTGATCAAGAATTACTTCAAATAGATAAGCATTGTTTGCATGAAATTAGTATCATTAAAAAAGTGTTTTTCAATACGAATCCAACGATACTAATTAATATAATTAAGATTGTGTTTCTTAATTTTTATGGTCAAAGTTCATCTTGGAATACGCGTGCGCCTTATTCCTTGGAACGGAGGTACCTCCGATTCAAGGAATAAGGTGCCCTTATTTTACGTGCTTTTTGTTTGACCAAGAATTACTTTAAATATATAAAAATTGTTTGTATAAAATTAGCATCATTAGAAAGTGCATTTCAATACGAATCCAATGATACTAATTACATATAATATAATCAGGATTGTGTTGCTCAATATTTATGGTCCAAGTTCGTCTTGAAATAAGCGTGCGCCTTATTCCTTGGGACGGAGGTGTTAGTAGTGCTGAGCAAAAAGAACACATGCAACAATATTCTGTTCATCAAAAGGTGTTAGTAATATGGTTAGCTAGCTAGCTGCTACGGTTAGAATTGCACTTCCCGCGTGGAGAATAGTGGGGGTGTAGTACTCCCTCCATAGCATGTTTCAACTATAGTAAAGTATCCGTTTAGATACATGTATATTTAATTGAAGTTGAGATATCTTTTTTATGAAGGAAGAGAGCATGATCGATGTTGCAGCTTATATCATTGCATGGTGGATCGAGGATGCGTTGGTACGCAGACATCAGCCATGCATGCGTGTTAAACCATTGTGAGGTCATGATAAATTGTTGGTGGGCATCATGCTCGCAGATGTCTGTCGAATTGTATTTTTCCCTCTTCCCTTTTGTCCCTGCCTGCAGTGTCAGCATATCTTCAAGCTAGCGTGCGTGTCCATCCAGGCGTCCATGTCGGGATAAGTATCAAAGTGCCAACCAAGCAGGACATATCTAGTGCAAGCTATTCTCAATCACGGCAGTACAGACAATTTTTAAAATAAATAACACAAAGAAATGAGTGGATTAGTGTGAATTGAGCGGACTACAAAATTCATCTTCAGATTTCATTCACACATTGACACAAAATAGAGTAAAATTTACAAATTCAACCATGAATAGTGGCAAAATTTACTCTCAGTCCGCTTGGGAAAGAAGTGACTCGATTTTATCTAGATCCATCTGTATCTGAACAAAGTTGAGCCGAACATAGGTTATACATTTTACAACCTAATTTGAGTTTGAAAGTATTCTTATGGTCTGTCTTTTGTTTCTATTTATTGATTTTGAAGATGTTCATATGCTACTCCCTCCATATCGAAAATAAGTGACGTTATCTATATGCCTTTAGCCAAACTTCAAAAACATGCACCACAAATATCAATTAACAAGAAACTAGAATGGATGTAACAAATGGGAAGCGGACTTTTGGCTCTCGGGTGCAACGCACCCCCATAGACCCAAAAAAATTATACTCCCTCCGTTCCTATATATAAGCCATATAGTTTTTTGAGAAAAATTCCAAAATATAAGGTTTATTGCGTTGCCCTACTTGTATAAATAATATTTTTAGAGATTTGATTAGGTTTACTTATCTTATGCAAAGTCCTATATTAGCTCACGGCAATTATTTAGGGTTAATCCTAGCCGAATATGGTGTAATTTTTCCTAAATATGCGTTTCTTAATTTCCGTGCCAAAAACTATATGGCTTATATTTAGGACCGGAGGGAGTAGTAATTTAAAAAAGTAAAAAAATTGAATCTTCCTAGAAACCAAGGATGATCAAGTTTGTACTCGTGAATAAATGTTTGGAAACGAAATGATTCCAATGGTCTCCAGTGCAAAAAAAGATAAAATTATGACAAATATAAAATGAATAGTACCTGGTCATGGGGCATTTCAAGTTTTTTTTGTTTTACCGAGGATACAATAAAAGTAATTTTCTAGGGAAATATTTTGTTTCAAGTACAATACCTGATCATCTTTGATTCCCAAAACAGTTTAATTTTTTAAAAACTTTTTAATTTTTTTTACTTTTCCAAGTATAGGGGTGTGTGGCACCCGAGAGCCAATATGTATTTCCCGTAACAAATGTTGCTTTTGTGATGCGGAGGAGTCTGTTGAGCATGTGTTTTTCTCTTGCTCTTTTGCTTGTTTGTTGTGGCAAAATAATTCATGATGCCTATGCTCTTCCAACACCGCCTAATGTTGCCAATATGTTTGAGAATCGGTTGAATGAATCGATAGTAAGGACAAGGCTAGGATTCGCATCGGCCTTTCAGCCTTATGTTGGAAAATGTTTTTTTAGGCAAGATACAACTTTTCATTTTTCTATAGTTTGTCTACATGGTATCACACTGGATCAAACTTTTGTCCTTTCTTCCTATGTCGGATAACCGGAAGCACATGGTTTCTCGATGCAACCATTTGGTGACGCTCGCTCGGGATATCTTCCGTTCGGGGTCGTTAAAAGCATATATATTAGTAGACTACGAGTTGCTATATGCTTGTTATTTTCAGCTAGTTGATTCTGAAATGACGAGATGTCGTCTAGAAGGGAGGAGGTGAATAGGCGTTTTAAAAACTATTACGAAATTAGCTTATAAGAATGCGTAATCAAACTAATGTTTATTTTACAAGCACGAAACCTAATATGCTAGACTCAACTAAGGCAACAACAAGAAGTCAAGCTAAGGATAGGCACAAGATATATAAACACAAGTGATACCAAGATATAAGAACTTCAAGCATGATGGCTATCACAAGAAAAGTAAACTCGGATACAGAGATAACCGAGGGACGCGGAGACGAAGATGTAGTCCCGTGTTCCCTCGCACAAAGTGAAGTACGTCAAGTTGGAGAGATGCGGGTTACCATGAAGGTCTCCGAATGCCACACAGGCTCACCTTCTTCTCCAAGCCAATTCCACGAACGACAAAAGTCTTTCCCTTATGGTTAGATTTTCCTCCACTCCAGAGATAGCAGGCTACACAACCACTTTACAAACCTCCAAGAAGGAGAAGTCCGGACCTCTTCACAAAATCTTATGAAGAGATCACCGGAGCACCAACCGCCAAGACAACTAGGAAATAAACCCCCCAAGACTAACAAGTTCACGGTCTCTCACTCAAACTAATCGTAACGGAGAGCTCAACACTTATGCAAAGATGCAAAAGCAGAAACACCAAGGCTGTTCAAATCCTTCACACTCAAATTTCACCAAAGCAGCAAATGCTATGGAGGAACTAGAGAGGGGGGACAATGGAGGAAATAAAAAATGACTCCAAAATCTAGATCCCAAGAGTTTCCCTCACTTAGCGGAGAAATTGATTGGTGGAAATCGCGGATTTAGATCTCCTCTTACAAATCCCTGAAGAAGATGCAAGAATCATGGCAGAGAATGGACAAAGTAAGCTTTTTGAGGTTCAACAATGGATTATGAGAGAGTGAAAGCAAATAGAATGGTTGTTCTTACCTCCTCGGGGAGGAAGAAGGGCTATTTATAGTCCAAGGAGGCAAACATGTAGCAAAATCGGCAGCGCTGGGCCACAGGTTGGACCTACCGATGGGACGAATGGTGCGCTGGAGCCAGCGCCGAACCAAACCGGCGCCACGGCCGGCAGGGCCAGAGCCTGGGCTAGACGAACCGGAGAGCCGTGATATGTCTCCAACGTATCTATAATTTCTTATGTTCCATGCTAGTTTTATGACAATACCTACATGTTTTATTCACACTTTATAATGTTTTTATGCATTTTGTGGGACTAACCTATTAACAAGATGCCACACTTGTCGGTTCTCGTTTTACTGCTGTTTTTGATTTCAGAAAAGTTGTTTTACAAATATTCTCGGAATTGGACGAAACAAAAGCCCACGGCCCTATTTTCCACTGAGTGTTCCAGAATACCGAAGAAGAGTCGAGGAAGGCCAGCACGGGGCCCTCCCCATCTGGCGGTGCGAGGGGCCCCACAGCCGCGCCAAGACGTGGGGAGGGAGCCCCTGGCTCCCCCGACGCTGCCCCTTCGCCTATTTATTCCTTCATCCCTGAAAACCCTAGTACCGAGAGCCAAAATACCAGAACAGTTTCAGAAACCCTATTGTGCTATCATGTTTATATCTTGTGAGCTGCCTATCATGATCAAGATCATCTATTTGTAATGCTACATATTGTGTTTGTTGAGATCCGATGAATATGGAATACTATGTCAAGTTGATTATTAATCTATCATATATGTGTTGTTTATGATCTTGCATGCTCTCCCTTGCTAGTAGAGGCTCTGACCAAGTTGATACTTGTGACTCCAAGAGGGGGTATTTATGCTAGATAGTGGGTTCATGTCTCCATTGAATCTGGGGGAGTGACAACAACCTCTAAGGTTGTGGATGTGCTGTTGCCACTAGGGATAAAACATCAATTTTTTGTCTAAGGATATTTGTATTGTTTACATTACGCACACTACTTAATGCAATTGTCTGTTGCTTGCAACTTAATACTGGAAGGGGTGCGGATGCTAACCCGAAGGTGGACTTTTTAGGCATAGATGCATGCTGGATGGCGGTCTATGTTCTTTGTCGTAATGCCCTAAGTAAATCTCATAGTAGTCATCATGATATGTGATGTCTACGCACGCTTCTATTCCTGTAGACGGTGTTGGGCCTCCAAGAGCAGAGGTTTGTAGAACAGCAGCAAGTTTCCCTTAAGTGAATCACCCAAGGTTTATCGAACTCAGGGAGGTAGAGGTCAAAGATATCCCTCTCAAGCAACCCTGCAATTAAGATACAAGAAGTCTCTTGTGTCTCCAACACACCTAATACAGTTGTCAGATGTATAGGTGCACTAGTTCGGCGAAGAGATAGTGAAATACAAGTAATATGGATGATTATAAGTAGCAATTGCAATCTGAAATAAAAATGGCAGCAAGCGAACATGTAGCAGAACTTGTTGGAAACGGTGTTTCAATGCTTAGAAACAAGGCCTAGGATCATACTTTCACTAGTGGACACTCTCAACAATGATCACATAATTGAATAAATAAATGCTACTCTCAAACACTCTCTTGTTGGATAACAAACACCATTCATTGTGTAGGGCTGCAAAAGCACACCTCAAGCCGGAGTAAACAAGCTCCACAACGTCATAAAGGAATCACACACGATGCGCACACTGTCACCATCACACCGTGGAGAGTGACTCCAGAGTTCATATTAAAGTAACCTCTAGAGTGCATAATAGACAAGAGTAACATCTACATATTCAACTAGATTACAAAGCTCATGATCACATAAAGATCACACCATGGGAGAGAGAGATGAACCACATAGCTACCGGTAGAGCCGTCGGCCTCGGGGAGAACTACTCCCTCCTCATCATGGGAGTCAGCAACGGCGATGAAGATGGCGGTGGTGTCGATGGAGATGACTCCGGGGGCAATTCCCCGTCCCGGCAGGGTGCCGGAACAGAGACTTCTGTCCCCCGACACTTGTCCTCGATGGCGGCGGCGCTGCGGAACTCTTCGTGGAATATGACTGAATTCTTTAGGGTTTTCGCATCTGGGGCAATATATAGGCGAAGGGGCAGCGTCGGTGGAGTCCCGAGGGGCCCACCCCATATGGCGGCGCGGCAGAAGGTGGGGCCGCACCACCCTATGAGGTGGCCAGCTCGTGGCCCCTCCGTCTCTCCTTCGGAATCCGTGAAGCTTCTGGAAAAATAGGGACGTGGCCTTTTGTTTCGCTCAATTCCGAGAATATTTGTAAACTAACTTTTCTGAAATCAAAAACAGCAGAAAACAGGAACTGGCACTGTGGCATCTTGTTAATTGGTTAGTCCCACAAAATGCATAAAAACATTATAAAGTGTGAATAAAACATGTAGGTATTGTCATAAAACTAGCATGGAACATAAGAAATTATAGATACGTTGGAGACGTATCAAGCATCCCCAATCTTAGTTCCTACTCGCCCTCGAGTAGGTAAACGATAAAAAGAATAATTTATGAAGTGACATGCTACCAACACAATCTTGATCAATACTATTGTAAAGCATATGAGATGAATGAAGTGACTCAAAGCAATGGTCTATAGTTTGCTAACAAATAGATAATGACTAAACAACTGAATCATATAGCAAAAACTTTTCATGAATAGTACTTTCAAGACAAGCATCAAAAAGTCTTGCATAAGAGTTAACTCATAAAGCAATAGATTCTTAATAAAAGGTATTGAAGCAACACATAGGATGATTAAGTTTTAGCAATTGCTTTCAACTTGTAACATGTATATCTCATGGATAGTTGTCAACATAAAGAAATATAACAAGTGCAATAAGTAAACATGTAAGAATCAATGCACACAGTTGACACAAATGTTTGCTTCTAAGATAGAAAGAAGTAGGTAAACTGACTCAACATAAAGTAAAAGAAAGCCGTTCGCAGAGGGAAGCAGGGATTAAATCATGTGCTAGAGCTTTTCAAGTTTTGAAATCATATAGAGAGCATAAAAATAAAGTTTTGAGAGGTGTTTGTTGTTGTCAACGAATGGTAGTGGGTACTCTAACCCCCTTGTCAAACAGACTTTCAAAGAGCGGCTCCCATGAAGGACGTTATCTCTACCAGCAAGGTAGATCATCCCTCTTCTCTTTTGTTTACACATGTATTTTAGTTTTATTTATAGATGACACTCCTCCCAACCTTTTGCTATCACAAGCCATGGCTAACCGAATCTTCAGGTGCCTTCCAACATTTCACATACCATGGAGGAGTGTCTATTGCAAAATTAAGTTGCTTACTGATAAATCAGGGCAAAACATGTGAAGAGAATTATTAATTAAAGTTAATTAATTGGGGCTGGGCACCCCGTTGCCAGCTCTTTTTGCAAAATTATTGGATAAGCGGATTTATATGCCACTAGTCCATTGGTGAAAGTCTGTCCAACAAGATTGAAAGATAAAACACCACATACTTCCTCATGAGCTATAAAACATTGACACAAATAAGGAGTAATAAAGTTTTAAATTGTTGAAAGGTAGCACATGAAGTATTTACTTGAAATGGCAGAAAAATACCACATAGTAGGTAGTTATGGTGGACACAAATGGCATAGGTTTTGGCTCAAGGTTTTGGATGCACGAGAAGAATTCCCTCTCAGTACAAGGCTTTGGCTAGCAAGGTTGTTTGAAGCAAACACAAGTATTAACCAGTACGACAAAACTTACATAAGAACATATTGCAAGCATTATAAGACTCTACACTGTCTTTCTTGTTGCTCAAACACTTTTACCAGAAAATATCTAGACCTTAGAGAGACCAATCATGCAAACCAAATTTCAACAAGCTCTATGGTAGTTCTCCATTAATAGGTTTAAACTACATGATGCAAGAGCTTAAACATGATCTACTTGAGAGCTCAAAACAATTGCCAAGTGTCAAATTAAACAAGACAATATACCAAGTACCACATGAAGCATTTTCTGTTTCCAACCAAATAACAATCAATGCTGAGGCTTTCAGCTTTCGCCATAAATATTAAAGTAAAAAGAAGAACACAAGTGTTCAAATGAAAAAACGGAGCGTGTCTCTCTCCCACACAAGCATGCTAGGATCCGATTTATTCAAACACAAACAAAAATAAAAGCACACAGACGCTCCAAGTAAAGTACATAAGATGTGACGGGATTAAAATATAGTTTCACTAGAGGTGACCTGATAAGTTGTTGCTGAAGAAGGGGATGCCTTGGGCATCCCCAAGCTTAGACGCTTGAGTCTTCTTGAAATATGCAGGGATGAACCACGGGGGCATCCCCAAGCTTAGACTTTTCACTCTTCTTGATCATATTATATCATCCTCCTCTCTTGATCATTGAAAACTTCCTTCACACCAAACTCAAAGTAATCTCATTAGAGGGTTAGTGCATAATCAAAAATTCACATGTTCAGCAAGAACACAATCATTCCCAACACTTATGGACATTACCCAAGGCAACTGAAATTTAATGGAGCAAAGAAATCCACTCAAACACAGTAAAAGAGGCAATGCGAAATAAAAGGCAGAATCTGTCAAAAACAGAACAGTCCGTAAAGACGAAATTTTTCGAGGCACTTAACTTGCTCAGATGGAAAATCTCCAGTTTAATGAAAGTTGCATACATATCTGAGGATTACTCATGAATTTTTTCAGGATTTTACGATTTTTCTGCAAAGAGAGAAGCTCAAATTCATGACAGCTAAAAATCTGTTTCTGCGCAGAAATCCAAATCTAGTATCAACTTTCTATCAAAGACTTTACTTGGCACAACAATGCAATAAAATAAAGATACAAAGGTATTGCTACAGTAGTAACAAGCACCTTGACTCAAATATAAAACAAAAATTGCTGAAATAAAACAATGGGTTGTCTCCCAAGAGCGCTTTTCTTTAAAGCCTTTTAGCTAGGCATAGTGATTTTTATGATGCTCACATAAAGATGAGAGTTGAAAAGAGAGCATCAAGAAGCATATATAAAACTTGTTTAAATCTAACACTCTTCCTATGCATAGGAGCCTTGTAAAAAAAAAGTCAATGAAGAACAAAGTGAGTAGCATAGGAAGACAAAACAAGTGTATCTACAAAAATTTCAACACAAGGAGAGGAGACTTAATATTATTGTGATATATGAAATCGTGTCTCCCTCTCTCATAAGGACCAGTAGGTCTTAAAGTACCCAGCAAATAAAAGCAAATCAAGAGAAAGCTCAAAACATTCATCATAAAGAGAAAAAAATTAGTAACATGAAGATTTCTATACCCATACTTTCCTCTCTCAAAATAATTTTCAGCGGCATCATGAATAAACTCAACAATATAGCTATCACATAAAGCATTCTTATTATGATCCACATGCATAAAAGTATCATTACTCTCCACATAAGCATAATCAATTTTATTAGTAATAATGGGAGTAAAACTATCACATCCATCATTGTAATCATCATAAATTGGAGGCATAGAATAATCATAATGAACTTTATCCTCCATAGTAGGTGGCACCAAAATACCACTATCATTATAATCATCATAAATGGGAGGCAAAGTATCATCAAAGAAAATTTTCTCCTCAAAACTTGGGGGACTAAAAATATCACAACCAGCTTCCCCAAGCTTAGACTTTTCCACAGCATTAAAAATAATAGTGTTCAAAGAATTCATGCTAAAAAAATTGCTACAACTATTTTGCAAACAAAGTTCCATGGGTTTTTTAATTCTCTCTTCAAACACATCATGTCCTAATTCAAGATAAAGTTCATAAAGATCTCTAATTTTTTGTTGTTTTCCATTAAGCCTAACTAGTGAAAATAAAAACAAGAGACAAAAAGATAAAATTACAGAATCTAAAGGAAATAGCTTCGAGCACTCACACACCAGCAACAGTGCTAGGAAATAGCTTAGTAGTCGGAGGATGTGAATACCTTTTACCTTACCTCCCCGGCAACGGCGCCAGAAAATAGCTTGTTGCCGTGGGAGGCAATTCTCGTGGTGTAACTTTTCTTCGGATCCCGGCAACGGTGCCGGAAAATAGCTTGATATCTACGCACGCTTCTATTCCCGTAGACAGGTGTTGGGCCTCCAAGAGCGGAGGTTTGTAGAATAGCAGCAAGTTTCCCTTAAGTGAATTACCCAAGGTTTATCGAACTCAGGGAGGTAGAGGTCAGAGATATCCCTCTCAAGCAACCCTGCAATTAAGATACAAGTTTTATGCTCCATGCTAGTTTAGATATTTTCATAAAACTAGCATGGAACATAAGAAATTATAGATACGTTGGAGATCTAAACATAAAACTAGCATGGAGCATAAAACGTGTATCTTAATTGCAGGGTTGCTTGAGAGGGATATCTCTGACCTCTACCTCCCTGAGTTCGATAAACCTTGGGTGATTCACTTAAGGGAAACTTGCTGCTGTTCTACAAACCTCTGCTCTTGGAGGCCCAACATTGTCTACAGGAATAGAAGCGTGCGTAGACATCAAGCTATTTTCTGGCGCCGTTGCCGGGGACCTGAAGAAAAGTTACACCACGAAGAATTGCCTCCCACGGCAACAAGCTATTTTCTGGCGCCGTTGCCGGGGAGGTAAGGTAAAAGGTATTCACATCCTCCGACTACTAAGCTATTTCCTAACACTGTTGCTGGTGTGTGAGTGCTCGAAGGTATTTCCTTTAGATCCTGCAATTATATCTTTTTGTTTCTTATTTTTATTTTCACTAGTTAGGCTTAATGGAAAACAACAAAAAATAGAGATCTTTATGAACTTTATCTTGTATTAGGACATGATGTGTTTGAAGAGAGAATTAAAAAACCCATGGAACTTTGTTTGCAAAATAGTTGTACCAATGTTATTAGCATGAACTCTTTGAACACTATTATTGCTAATGCCATGGAAGAATTTAAGCTTGGGGAGGTCGGTTTTGATGAAAATGATATTTTTAGTCCCCCAAGTTTTGAGGAGAAATTTTACTTTGATGATACTTTGCCTCCTATTTATGATGATTACAATGATAGTGGTATTTTGGTGCCACCTACTATGGAGGATAAAGTTTATTATGATTATACCATGCCTGCAATTTATGATGATTACAATGATGGTTGTGATAGTTTTACTCCCACTATTACTAATAAAATTGATTATGCTTATGTGGAGAGTAATAATTTTATGCATGTAGCTCATGATAAGAATGTTTCATGTGATAGTTATATTGTTGAGTTTGTTCATGATGCTACTGAAAGTTATTATGAGAGAGGGAAACATGGTTATATGCATCTTAATAATATTAATTTTCCCCTCTTTATGTTGAGAATTTTGAAGTTACTCGTGTTTTATCTTCCTATGCTTGTCACTTTGTTCTTCATGAATTTATTTGTGTACAAGATTATTATGCATAGGAAGTGGGTTAGGCTTAAATGTGTTTTGAATTTGCTTCTTGATGCTTTCTTTTACTTCAACTCTTATTTCTTGCGCGAGCATCATTAAAATCACTGAGCCCATCTTAATGGCTATAAAGAAAGCACTTCTTGGGAGATAACCCATGTTTTATTTTGCTACTGTTTTATTGTGTCTTGAAAGTTGTTACTACTGTAGCAACCTCTCCTTATCTTTACTTTATTGCATTGTTGTGCCAAGTAAGTCTCTAATAGTAAAGTTGATACTAGATTTGGATTGCTGCGCAGAAACAGATTTCTATCTGTCACGAATTTGAGTAGATCTCTCTGTAGAAGAATCAAAAAAATCTGCCAATTTACATGCGTGATCCTCAGATATGTACGCAACTTTCATTAGTTTTGAGCTTTTCCATCTGAGCATGTTACGTGCCTCTAAAAAATTCGTCTTTACGGACTGTTCTGTTTTGACAGATTCTGCCTTTTATTTCGCATTGCCTCTTTTACTGTGTTGAGTGGATTTCTTTGTTCCATTAACTTTCAGTAGCTTTGGATAATGTCCAGAAGTGTTAAGAATGATTGTGTCCTCTCTGAACATGTGAATTTTTGATTATTCACTAACCCTCTAATTAATCTGTTTTGAGTTTGGTGTGGAGGAAGTTTTCAAGGGTCAAGAGATGAGGATGATATGATATGATCAAGAAGAGTGAAAAGTCTAAGCTTGGGGATGCCCCCGTGGTTCATCCCTGCATATTTCAACAAGACTCAAGCATCTAAGCTTGGGGATGCCCAAGGCATCCCCTTCTTCATCGACAACTTATCAGGTCACCTCTGGTGAAACTATATTTTTATTCTGTCACATCTTATGTACTTTACTTGGAGCGTATGTGTGCTTTTATTTTAGTTTTGTTATTTTTATTATCTAAATAAATTCATGCTTATGTGGGAGAGAGACACGCTCCGCTTTTTCATTTGAACACTGGTGTTCTTAGTTCTATCTTTAATGTTCATGGCGGAGTTGAAAACTGCTTCGTTCATTGTTATATGGTTGGAAACAGAAAATGCTTCATGTGGTAAATGGTATATTGTCTTGAATAATTTGATACTTGGCAATTGTTGTGCTCAACTAGATCATGTTTAAGCTCTTGCATCATGTAGTTTGCACCTATTAATGAAAAACTACCATAGAGCTTGTTGAAATTTGGTTTGCATGATTGGTCTCTCTAGAGTCTAGATATCTTCTGGTGAAGTGTTTGAACAACAAGGAAGACAGTGTAGAGTCTTATAATGCTTGCAATATGTTCTTATGTAAGTTTTGCTGTATCGGTTCATACTTGTGTTTGCTTCAAACAACCTTGCTAGCCAAAGCCTTGTACTGAGAGGGAATTCTTCTCGTGCATCCAAAACCTTGAGCCAAAACCTATGCCATTTGTGTCCACCAGACCTACCTACAATGTGGTATTTCTCTGCCATTCCAAAGTAAATTACTTGAGGGCAACCTTTAAAATTTCATTCCGTGTCTTTGCAATATATAGCTCATGGGAAAATAGCCTTAAAAACTATTGTGGTAAAGAATATGTAGCTTATGTATCTTATTTCTTATAAGTTGCTTGTTGAGCGGTAACCATGCTTCTGGGGACGCCATCAACTTTTTACACCTTTGTTGAATATCATGTGAGTTGCTATGCATGTTCGTCTTGTCTAAAGTAAGGGCGATTTATCATGATCAAATGGTTTGAGTATGCATATTGTTAGAGAAGAACATTGGGCCGCTAACTAAAGCCATGTATCATGGTGGAAGTTTCAGTTTGGACATCAATCCTCAATATCTTATGAGAATATTATCTGTTGTTGAATGCTTATGCATTAAATAGGAGTCCATTATCTGTTTCTATGTTGTCCCGGTATGGATGTCCTTAGTTGAGATCTATCAAAAACGAGAAATCAAATGCGATTTATCTCCTTGGACCTTTGTACAGGCGGCATAGAGGTACCCCTTTGTGACACTTGGTTGAAACATATGTTATGCAATGATAATCCATGTAAATCCAAGCTAATTAGGACAAGGTGCGAGCACTATTGGTATTCTATGCATGAGGCTTGCAACTAATAGGATGTCTTATGCATAACACATATGAATTATTACTACCGTTGACAAAATTGTTTCTATGTTTTCAAAATAAAAGCTCTAGCACAAAAATAGTAATCCATGCTTCCCTCTGCGAAGTGCCTTTCTTTTACTTTATGTTGAGTCAGTTTACCTACTTCTTTCTATCTTAGAAGCAAACACTTGTGTCAACTGTGTGCATTGATTCCTACATACTTGCTTATTTGCACTCATCATATTACTTTGTGTTGACAACTATCCATGAGATATATATGTTACAAGTTGAAAGCAATTGCTGAAACTTAATCATCCTTTGTGTTGCTTCAAAACTTTCTACTAAGAATTTATTGCTTTATGAGTTAACTCTTATGCAAGACTTATTGATGCTTGTCTTGAAAGTACTATTCATGAAAAGTCTTTGCTATATGATTCAGTTGTTTAGTCATTGTCTTTACCATTGCTTTGAATCACTTCATTCATCTCATATGCTTTACAATAGTATTGATCAAGACTATGATAGTAGCATGTCACTTCAGAAATTATCCTTGTTATCGTTTACCTACTCGAGGGTGAGTAGGAACTAAGCTTGGGGATGCTTGATACGTCTCCAACGTATCTATAATTTCTTATGTTCCATGCTAGTTTTATGACAATACCTACATGTTTTGTTCATACTTTATGATGTTTTTATGCGTTTTCCGGAACTAACCTATTAACAAGATGCCGAAGTGCCAGTTCCTGTTTTCTGCTGTTTTTGGTTTCAGAAATCTTACACGGGAAATATTCTCGGAATTGGACGAAACAAAAGGCCACGTTCCTATTTTTCCAGGGGCTTCACGGAGTCCAAAGGAGAGACGAAGGGGGGCCACGAGGAGCCCACACCATAGGGGGGCACGGGCCACCCCCTGGCCGCGCCACCTGGTGGGGAGCCCACCTCGGGACTCCACCGACATCGCCCCTTCGCCTATATATGCTCCCAGATGTGAAAACCCTAAGAAGATAAGCCACGAGACGAGAAAAGTTACGCAGCCACCGCCATCGCGAAGCCAAGTTCGGGGACAGAAGTCTCTATTCCGGCACGCCGCCGGGACGGGGAGTTGCCCCCGGAATCCATCTCCATCGACATCACCGCCATCTTCATCGCCGCTGCTGTCTCCTATGATGAGGAGGGAGTAGTTCTGCCCCGAGGCTGAGGGCTTTACCGGTAGCTATGTGGTTAATCTCTCTCTCTCCCATGTACTTCAATACAATGATCTCATGAGCTGCCTTACATGATTGAGATCCATATGATGAGCTTTGTAATCTAGATGTCCTTATGCTATTCAAGTGGATTTTACTTATGTGATCTCCAGAGACTCCTTGTCCCACGTGTGTAAAGGTGACAGTGTGTGCACCGTGTGGGTCTCTTAGGCTATATTTCACAGAATACTTGTTCACTGGGTTATGATTTGAGTCGGATGTCTCTATGAAATTGTGGTGAGTTAGTACCCCCTATGAATGCTCACAGTGACAGCGTGGGGTGTTTATTAGTACTTGGGAATACATCTTTAACGTTTGCTTTTGCAGCCCTACACGGTGAATTAGTGTTCGTTAGCCCGCCAGAGAGTAATTCAGAATAGCATAGTGAAGTGCTTATATTTATATTCCATTATGATTGCAATGTTGAGAGTGTCCACTAGTGAAAGTAGGATCCCTAGGCCTTGTTTCTAAGCATTGAAACACCGTTTCCAACAAGTTCTGCTACATGTTTACTTGCTGCCATATTTATTTCAGATTGTTATTACCACTCATATTCATCTATATCACTTGTATTTCACTATTTCTTCGCCGAACTAGTGCACATATACATCTGACAAGTGTATTAGGTGTGTTGGGGACACAAGAGACTTCTTGTATCTTAATTGCAGGGTTGCTTGAGAGGGATATCTCTGACCTCTACCTCCCTGAGTTCGATAAACCTTGGGTGATTCACTTAAGGGAAACTTGCTGCTGTTCTACAAACCTCTGCTCTTGGAGGCCCAACACTGTCTACAGGAATAGAAACGTGCGTAGACATCAACATTACGCACAGTACTTAATGCAATTGTCTGTTGTTTGCAACTTAATACTGGAAGGGGTGCGGATGCTAACCCGAAGGTGGACTTTTTAGGCATAGATGCATGCTGGATAGCGGTCTATGTTATTTGTCGTAATGCCCTAAGTAAATCTCATAGTAGTTATCATGATATGTATGTGCATTGTTATGCGCACTCTATTTGTCAATTGCCCAACTGTAATTTGTTCACCCAACATGCTATTTATCTTATTGGAGAGACACCTCTAGTGAACTGTGGACCCCGGTCCATTCTTTTACATCTGAAATACAATCTACTGCAATATCTATTCTCTGTTGTTCTTCGCAAACAAACATCATTCTCCACACCATACGTTTAATCCTTTGTTTACAGCAAGCCGGTGAGATTGACAACCTCATCTGTTAAGTTGGGGCAAAGTATTGTGATTGTGTTGTGCGGGTTCCACGTTGGCGCCGGAATCCCTGGTGTTGCGCCGCACTACACTGCTCCGCCAACAACCTTCACGTGGCCTTCATCTCCCTACTGGTTCGATAACCTTGGTTTCTTTTCGAGGGAAAACTTACTCGCTGTGCGCATCACACCTTCCTCTTGGGGTTCCCAACGGACGTGTGCATCACGCGCCATCAAGACTGTTTTCTGGCGCCGTTGCCGGGGAGATCAAGACACGCTGCAAGGGGAGTCTCTCACATCCAATCTATTTACTTTGTTTATTGTCTTGCTTTACTTTATTTTATTTTCTGTTTTGTTTGCTTTCTTTATATCAAAAACACAAAAAAAATAGTTACTTGTTTTACTTTACTTAATTTAGTTTGCTTTACTTATTTTTATTACTGTTAAAATGAATACTCTTGAGAACACTAAGTTGTGTGACTTCACTAGTTTGGCTTAATGGAAAGCAACAAAAAAATTGGAGATCTTTATGAACTTTATATTGTATTAGGACATGATGTGTTTGAAGAGAGAATTAAAAAACTCATGGAACTTTGTTTGCAAAATAGTTGTAGCAATGTTTTTAGCATGAATTCTTTGAAAACTATTATTTTTAATGATATGGAAAAGTCTAAGCTTGGGGAAGCTGGTTGTGATATTTTTAGTCCCCCAAGCATGGAGGAGAAAATTTACTTTAATGATACTTTACCTCCTATATATGATGATTATGGTGATGAGAATAATAATGATAGCTATCTTATTGAATTTGCTCCCACTACAATTAATAGTAATGACTATGCTTATGTGGAGAGTAATAATTTTATGCATGTATCTCATGATAAGAATATTTCATGTGATAGTTATATTATTGAGTTTGTTCATGATTCTACTGAAAATCTTTATGAGAGAGGACAATATGGTTGTAGAGATTTTCATGTTACTAAAACACCTCTCTTTTTGCTTAAAATCTTGAAGTTGCGCTTGTCTTGTTTTCTTATGCTTATTGCATTTTTCTTACATGAATTGTTTATTTACAAGATTCCTTTTTATAGGAAGTGGGTTAGACTTAAAAGTGTTTCTTATTTTCTTTTGATGCTCTCTTTTGCTTCAACTCTTATTTCTTGCGAGAGCATCATGAAATTACTGAGCCCATCTTAATGGCTATAAAGAAAGCACTTCTTGGGAGATAACCCATGTTTTTATTTTGCTACTGTTTTGTTGTGTCTTGGAAGTTGTTACTACTATAGCAACCTCTTCTTACCATGTTTATTTCGTTGTTGTGCCAAGTAAAGTCTTTGATAGTAAAGTTGATATTAGATTTGGATTCCTGCGCAGAAACAGATTTTTACCTGTCACTAATTTGAGTAGATCTCTCTGTAGGAAACTCGTAAAATGCTGAAAAAATTCATGCGTGATCCTCAGATATGTACGCAACTTTCATTCAATTTGAGATTTTTCATCCGAGCTCGTTAAGTGCCTCGCAAAAATTCGTCTTTACGGACTGTTCTGTTTTGACAGATTCTGCCTTTTATTTCGCATTGCCTCTTTTACTGTGTTGAGTGGATTTCTTTGTTCCATTAACTTTCAGTAGCTTTGGGTAATGTCCAGAAGTGTTAAGAATGATTGTGTCCTCTCTGAATATGTGAATTTTCGATTATGCACTAACCCTCTAATGAGTTTGTTTTGAGTTTGGTGTGGAGGAAGTTTTTAAGGGTCAAGAGAGGAGGATGATATAATATGATCAAGAAGAGTGAAAAGTCTAAGATTGGGGATGCCCCCGTGGTTCATCCCTGAATATTTCAAGGAGAATCAAGCATCTAAGCTTGGGGATGCCCAAGGTATCCCCTTCTTCATCGACAACTTATCAGGTCACCTCTAGTGAAACTATATTTTTATTCCGTCACATCTTATGTTCTTTACTTGGAGCGTATGTTTGTTTTTGTTTTTGTTTGAATAAAATCGGATCCTAGCATTCCTTGTGTGGGATAAAGACACGCTCCGCTTTTTTATATGAACACTGGTGTTCTTAGCTTTACTTTAATGTTCATGGCGGAGTTGAAAGCCGCTTCGTTGATTGCTATTTGGTTGGAAACGGAAAATGCTTCATGTGGTAAATGGTATATTGTCTTGAATAATTTGATACTTGGCAATTGTTTTGAGCTCTCATAGATCATGTTTAAGCTTTTGCACCATGTAGTTTAAACCTATTAGTGGAGAACTACCGTAGAGCTTGTTGAAATTTGGATTGCATGATTGATCTCTCTAAGGTCTAGATATTTTCTGGTAAAAGTGTTTAAGCAACAAGGAGACAGTGTAGAGTCTTATAATGCTTGCAATATGTTCTTATGTAAGTTTTGTTGTACCGGTTCATACTTGTGTTTGCTTCAAACAACCTTGCTAGCCAAAGCCTTGTACTGAGAGGAAATGCTTCTCGTGCATCCAAAAACCTTGAGCCAAAAATCATGCCATTTGTGTCCACCATAACTACCTATATGTTGTATTTCTCTGCCATTCCAAAGTAAATTGCTTGTGTGCTACCTTTAAAATTTCATTCCTTGTCTTTGCAATAAATAGCTCATGGGGAAATAGCTTAAAAACTATTGTGGTATTGAATATGTTGCTTATGTATCTTATTTCTTATAAGTTGCTTGTTGAGCGGTAACCATGTTTCTGGGGACGCCATCAACTTTTTACACCTTTGTTGAATATCATGTGAGTTGATATGCATGTTCGTCTTGTCTGAAGTAAGGGTAATTTATCATGATTAAATGGTTTGAGTTTGCATATTGTTAGAGAAGAACATTGGGCCGCCAACCAAAGCCATGTATCATGGTGGAAGTTTCAGCTTGGACATTAATCCTCAATCTCTTATGAGAATATTATCTGTTGTTGAATGCTTAAGCATTAAAGAGGAGTCCATTATCTGTTTTCTATGTTGTCCTGGTATGGATGTCCTCAAGTCGAGATCTATCAAAACTGAGAAATCAAATGCGATCTATCTCCTTGGACCTTTGTACAGGTGGCATAGAGGTACCCCTTTGTGACACTTGGTTGAAACATATGTAATGCAATGATAATCCATGGAAATCCGAGCTAATTAGGACAAGGTGCGGGCACTATTGGTATTCGATGCATGAGGCTTGCAACTTATAAGAGGTTTTATGCGTAACACATATGAATTATTACTACCGTTGACAAAATTGTTTCCATGTTTTCAAAATAAAAAGCTCTAGCACATGAGTAATCCATGCTTCCCTCTGCGAAGGGACTTTCTTTTACTTTATGTTGAGTCATTTTACCTACTTCTTTCTATCTTAGAAGCAAACACTTGTGTCAACTGTGTGCATTGATTCTTACATGTTTACTTATTGCACTTGTTATATTGCTTTATGTTGACAAATATCCATGAGATACACATGTTACAAGTTGAAAGCAATTGCTGAAACTTAATCATCCTTTGTGTTGCTTGAAAACCTTCTATTAAGAATCTATTGCTTTATGAGTTAACTCTTATGCAAGACTTATTGATGCTTGTCTTGAAAGTACTATTCATGAAAAGTCTTTGCTATATGATTCAGTTGTTTAGCCATTATTTTTTGTTAGCAAAACTATAGACTATTGCTTCGAATCACTTCATTCATCTCATATTTTTTACAATAGTATTGATCAAGATTATGATAGTACGTAGCATGTCACTTCAGAAATTATCCTTGTTATCGTTTACCTACTCGAGGGCGAGTAGGAACTAAGCTTGGAGATGCTTGATACGTCTCAAACGTATCTATAATTTCTTATGTTCCATGCTAGTTTTATGACAATACTCACATGTTTTATATACACTTTATATCATTTTGATGCATTTTCCAAGCACTAACCTATTAACAAGATGCCGAAGCGCCGGTTCTCGTTTTACGCTGTTTTTGGTTTCAGAAATCCTACACAGGAAATATTCTCGGAATTGGACGAAACAAAAGCCCACGGTCTTATTTTGCACGGAGCTTTCCAGAAGTCCGAAGAGGAGACGAAGAGGAGCGACGAGGCGGCCACACCCTAGGGGGCGCGGCCCCACCCCTGGTCGCGCCTCCCTATGGAGTGGGCCCCTCGAGCGTCCCCCGACTCTGCCCCTTTGCCTATTTATTCTCTCCGTCGCGAAAACCCTAGTACCGAGAGCCACGATACGAGAAAACTTACTGTGACGCCGCCGCCGCCAATCCCATCTCGGGGGATTCAAGAGATTTCCTCCGGCACCCTGCCGGAGAGGGGAATCATCACCGGAGGACTCTACATCATCATGCCCACCTCCGGATTGATGCGTGAGTAGTTCATCCTTGGACTATGGGTCCATAGGAGTAGCTAGATGGTTGTCTTCTCCTCTTGTGCTATCATGTTTAGATCTTGTGAGCTGCCTATCATGATCAAGATCATCTATTTGTAATGCTACATGTTGGGTTTGTTGGGATCCAATGAATATGGAATACTATGTCAAGTTGATTAATTGATCTATCATATATGTGTTGTTTATGTTTTTGCATGCCCTCCGTTGCTAGTAGAGGCTCTGGCCAAGTTGATACTTGTAACTCCAAGAGGGAGTATTTATGCTCGATAGTGGGTTCATGCCTCCATTGAATCTGGGACCGTGACAGAAAGTTCTAAGGTTATGGATGTGCTTGTTGCCACTAGGGATAAAACATCGATGCTTTGTCTAAGGATATTTGTGTTGATTACATTACGCACGTACTTAATGTAATTGTCTCGTTGTTTGCAACTTAATACTTGGAAGGGGTGCGGATGCTAACCCGAAGGTGGACTTTTTAGGCATAGATGCATGCTCGGATAGCGGTCTATGTTCTTTATCGTAATGCCCTAAGTAAATCTCATAGTAGTCATCATGATATGTATGTGCATTGTTATGCCCTCTCTATTTGTCAATTGCCCAACTGTAATTTGTTCACCCAACATGCTATTTATCTTATTGGAGAGACACCACTAGTGAACTGTGGACCCCGGTCCATTCTTTTACATCTGAAATACAATCTACTGCAACCTCTGTTCTCTGTTGTTCTTCGCAAACAAACATGATTCTCCACACCATACGTTTAATCCTTTGTTTACAACAAGCCGGTGAGATTGACAACCTCACTGTTAAGTTGGGGCAAAGTATTGTGATTGTGTTGTGCAGGTTCCACGTTGGCGCCGGAATCCCTGGTGTTGCACCGCACTACACTCCTCCACCAACAAGCTTCACGTGGCCTTCATCTCCTACTGGTTCGATACCCTTGGTTTCTTTCTGAGGGAAAACTTACTGCTGTCCGCATCACACCTTCGTCTTGGGGTTCCCAACGGACGTGTGCATCACACGCCATCAGAGCCAGGGGGCTCCCTCCCCATAGGTCGGTGCGGCTAGGGGGCCACCCGCGCCGCCGTATGGTGTGGGTCCCCCGCTGCCCTTCCTTGACTCCTCTTCGGTGTACTGGAAGACTCCGTGGAAATAGGGCCGTGGGCTTTTGTTTCGTCCAATTCCGAGAATATTTCCTGTGTAGAATTTCTGAAACCAAAAACAGCAGAAAACAGGAACTGGCGCTTCGGATTCTTGTTAATAGGTTAGTCCCGGAAAATGCATCAAAATGATATAAAGTATGAGCAAAACATGTAGGTATTGTCATAAAACTAGCATGGAACATAAGAAATTATAGATACGTTGGAGACGTATCAAGCATCCCCAAGCTTAGTTCCTACTCGCCCTCGAGTAGGTAAACGATAACAAGGATAATTTCCGAAGTGACATGCTACTATCATAATCTTGATCAATACTATTGTAAAGCATATGAGATGAATGAAGTGATTCAAAGCAATGGTAAAGATAATGACTAAACAACGGAATCATATAGCAAAGACTTTTCATGAATAGTACTTTCAAGACAAGCATCAACAAGTATTTCATAAGAGTTAACTCATAAAGCAATAGATTCTTAATATAAGGTTTTGAAGCAATACAAAGGATGATTAAGTTTCAGCAATCGCTTTCAACTTGTAACATGTATATCTCATGGATAGTTGTCAACATAAAGTAATATAACAAGTGCAATAAGTAAACATATAAGAATCAATGCACACAGTTGACACAAGTATTTGATTCTAAGATAGAAAGAAGTAGGTAAACTGACTCAACATAAAGTAAAAGAAAGGCACTTCGCAGAGGGAAGCAGGGATTGCTCATGTGCTAGAGCTTTTTATTTTGAAAACATGGAAACAATTTTGTCAACGGTAGTAATAATTCATATGTGTTATGCATAAAACCTCCTATAAGTTGCAAGCATCATGCATCGAATACCAATAGTGCCCGCACCTTGTCCTAATTAGCTTGGGCTTCCATGGATTATCATTGCATTACATATGTGTCAACCAAGTGTCACAAAGGGGTACCTCTATGCCACCTGTACAAAGGTCCAAGGAGATAGATCGCATTTGATTTCTCAATTTTGATAGATCTCAACTTGAGGACATCCATACCGGGACAACATAGAAAACAGATAATGGACTCCTCTTTTATGCTTTAAGCATTCAAAAACAGATAATATTCTCATAAGAGATTGAGGATTAATGTCCAAGCTGAAACTTCCACCATGATACATGGCTTTGGTTGGCGGCCCAATGTTCTTCTCTAACAATATGCATACTCAAACCATTTAATCATGAGAAATCTCCCTTACTTCAGACAAGACGAACATGCATACCAACTCACATGATATTCAACAATGGTGTAAAAAGTTGATGGCGTCCCCAGAAACATGGTTACCGCTCAACAAGCAACTTATAAGAACTAAGATACATTAGCGACATATTCATTACCACAATATTTTTTTAGGCTACTTTCCCATGAGCTATGTATTGCAAAGACAAGGAATGAAATTTTTAAATGTTGCAAGCAAGTAATTTACTTGGAATGGCAGAAAAATACCACATAGTAGGTAGTTATGGTGGACACAAATGGCATAAGTTTTGGCTCAAGGTTTTGGATGCACGAGAAGCATTCCCTCTCAGTACAAGGCTTTGGCTAGCAAGGTTGTTTGAAGCAAACACAAGTATGAACCGGTACAGCAAAACTTACACAAGAACATATTGCAAGCATTATAAGACTCTACACTGTCTTCCTTGTTGCTCAAACACTTTTACCAGAAAATATCTAGACCTTAGAGAGACCAATCATGCAAACCAAATTTCAACAAGCTCTATAGTAGTTCTCCACTAATAGATTTAAACTACATGATGCAAGAGCTTAAACATGATCTACTTGAGCTCAAAACAATTTCCAAGTATCAAATTATTCAAGACAATATGAAGCATTTTCTGTTTCCAACCAAATAGCAATAAGTGAAGCGACTTTCAACTTTCGCCATTGAACACTAAAAGTAAAAGTGAAGAACACTAGTGTTCATATGAAAAAGCGGAGCGTGTCTCTCTCCCACACAAGGATTGTTAGGATCTGAATTTATTCAGAGAATGAAAATAACAAAACAAAAATAACAGCACACAGACGCTCCAAGTAAAGCACATAAGATGTGACGGAATAAAAATATAGTTTCACTAGAGGTGATCTGAGAAGTTGTTGATGAAGAAGGGGATGCCTTGGGCATCCCCAAGCTTAGATGCTTGAGTCTTCTTGAAATATGCAGGGATGAACCACGGGGGCATCCCCACGCTTAGACTTTTCACTCTTCTTGATCATATCATATCATCCTCCTCTTTTGATCCTTGAAAACTTCCTCCACACCAAACTCAAAACAATCTCATTAGAGGGTTAGTGCATACTCAAAAATTCACATGTTCAGCAAGGACACAATCATTCCCAACACTTCTGGACATTACCCAATGCTACTGAAATTTAATGGAGCAAATAAATCCACTCAACACAATAAAAGAGGCAATGCGAAATAAAAGGCAGAATCTGTCAAAACAGAACAATCCGTCAAGACGAATTTGTTCGAGGCACTTAACAGGCTCAGATGAAAAAGCTCAAATTGAACGAAAGTTGCGTACATATCTGTGGATCACGCATGAATTTTTTCAGCATTTTACGAGTTTCCTACAGAGAGATCAACTCAAATTCGTGACAGGTAAAAATCTGTTTCTGCGCAGGAATCCAAATCTAGTATCAACTTTACTATCAAAGACTTTACTTGGCACAACAACGAAATAAACATGATAAGGCGAGGTTGCTACAATAATAACAACTTCCAAGACACAACAAAACAGTAGCAAAATAAAAACATGGGTTATCTCCCAAGAAGTGCTTTCTTTATATCCATTAAGATGGGCTCAATAATTTTAATGATGCTCGCGCAAGAAATAAGAGTTGAAGCAAAAGAGAGCATCAAAAGTAAATAAGAAACACTTTTAAGTCTAACCTACTTCCTATGGAAAGGAATCTTGTAAATAAACAAGTCATGTAAGCATAATGCAACAAGCATAGAAAGGCAACACAAGCGCAACTTCAAGATTCTCAACTTAAAGAGGGGAAACTTAATATTATTAAGATGCATATAACCATGTTTCCCTCTCTCATAACAACTTTCAGTAGCATCATGAACAAACTCAACAATATAACTATCACATAAAGCATTCTTATTCACATGCATAAAAGTATCATTACTCTCCACATAAGCATAATCAATTTTATTAGTAATAGTGGGAGTAAAACTATCACAACCATCATTGTAATTATCATAAATTGCAGGCATGGTATAATCATAATAAACTTTATCCTCCATAGCAGGTGGCACCAAAATACCACTATCATTATAATCATCATAAATGGGAGGCAAATTACCATCAAAGAAAATTTTCTCCTCAAAACTTGGGGGACTAAAAATATCACAACCAGCTTCCCCAAGCTTAAATTCTTCCATAGCATTAGCAATAATAGTATTCAAAGAGTTCATGCTAATAACATTGCTACAACTATTTTGCAAACAAAGTTCCATGGGTTTTCTAATTCTCTCTTCAAACACATCATGTCCTAATTCAATATAAAGTTCATAAAGATCTCTAATTTTGTTGTTGTTTTCCATTAAGCCTAACTAGTGAAAATAAAAACAAGAGACAAAAAGATAAAATTGCAGAATCTAAAGGAAATAGCTTCGAGCACTCACACACCGGCAACAGTGCTAGAAAATAGCTTAGTAGTCAAAGGATGTGAAAACCTTTTACCTTACCTCCCCGGCAACGGCGCCAGAAAATAGCTTGATGTCTACGCACGCTTCTATTCCTGTAAACAGTGTTGGGCCTCCAAGAGCAGAGGTTTGTAGAACAGCAGCAAGTTTCCCTTAAGTGGATCACCCAAGGTTTATCGAACTCAGAGAGGTAGAGGTCAAAGATATTCCTCTCAAGCAACCCTGCAATTAAGATACAAGAAGTCTCTTGTGTCCCCAACACACCTAATACACTTGTCAGATGTATAGGTGCACTAGTTCGGCGAAGAGATAGTAAAACGCAGGTGGTATAGACGGTGGTAAACGGTAATTGCGATCTGAAGTAAATATTGCAGGAAGTAAAGATGCAGTAAAACAGTAAATAAGCGATGTTTGCAGTATTTGGAAACAAGGCCTAGGGATCATACTTTCACTAGTGGACACTGATGTCTACGTGTGCTTCTATTCTTGTAGACAGTGTTGAGCCTCCAAGAGCAGAGGTTTGTAGAACAGGAGCAAGTTTCCCTTAAGTGGATCACCCAAGGTTTATCGAACTCAGGGAGGAAGAGGTCAAAGATATCCCTCTCAAGCAACCCTGCAATCACGATACAAGAAGTCTCTTGTGTCCCCAACACACCTAATACACTTGTCGGATGTATAGGTGCACTAGTTCGGCGAAGAGATAGTGAAATACAAGTAGTATGGATGTATATGAGTGGTAATAGCAATCTGAATAAAATATGGCAGCGAGTAAACATGCAACAGAACAGTAAATAAACGGTGATTCGATGCTTGGAAACAAGGCCTAGGGATCATACTTTCACTAGTGGACACTCTCAACATTGCAATCATAATTGGATATAAATATAAGCACTTCACTATGCTATTCTGAATTACTCTCTGGCAAGATAACGAACACTAATTCATCATGTAGGCAAACCTTAAAGATGTATTCCCAAGTACTAACAAACACCCCACGCCGTCACTCGTGAGCATTCATAGGAGGTACTAACACACCACAATTTCATAGAGACATCCAACTCAAATCATAACTCGGTGAATAAGTATTCTGTGAAATATAGCCTAAGAGACCCACACGGTGCACACACTGTCACCTTTACACACGTGGGACAAGGAGTCTCCGGAGATCACATAATTAAAATCCACTTGAATAGCATAACAACATCTAGATTACAAGCTCATCATATGGATCTCAATCATCTAAGGCAGCTCATGAGATCATTGTATTGAAGTACATAGGAGAGAGAGATGAACCACATAGCTACCGGTACAGCCCTTAGCCTCGATGGAGAACTACTCCCTCTTCATGGGAGACAGCAGCTGTGATGAAGATGGCGGTGGTGTCGATGGAGATGCCTTCCGGGGGCACTTCCCCGTCCCGGCGGCGTGCCGGAACAGAGACTCCTGTCCCCCAGATCTTGGCTTCGCGATGGCGGCGGCTCTGGAAGGTTTCTCGTACCGTGGCTTTTCCGTATCGAAGATTTAGGTCAGGGAGCTTTTTATAGGCGAAGAGGCGGAGTCGGAAGGGTTACGGAGCCGCCACACAACAGGGGGGCGCGCCCCCTCCTTGGGTCGCGCTGGCCACATGTGTGGGGGGCCTGTGGCCCTCCTCTGGCCCCTCTCCGGTGTTCTGGAAGCTTCATGGAATTATAAGATGCTGGGCGTTGATTTCGTCCAATTCCGAGAATATTTCCTTACTAGGATTTCGAAACCAAAAACAGCGAGAAAACGAGAACCGGCACTTCGGCATCTCGTCAACAGGTTAGTTCCGGAAAATGCGTAAATATGACATAAAGTGTGTATAAAACATGTGAGTATCATCATAAAAGTAGCATGGAACATAAGAAATTATAGATACGTTTGGGACGTATCAGACACTCTCAACAATGATCACATAATTGAATAAATAAATGCTACTCTCAAACACTCTCTTGTTGGATAACAAACACCATTCATTGTGTAGGGCTATGAGAGCACCCTCAAGCCGGAGTATACAAGCTCCACAACTTCATAAAGGAATCACACACGATGCACACACTGTCACCGTCACACCGTGGAGAGTGAATCCGGAGTTCATATTAAAGTAACCTCTAGAGTGCATAATAGACCGTTGCAATTTTGACCGAGTACTAACATAGCATACACACTGTCAACAATGGCTATGAAAGGGGGAATAGATCACATCAATACTATCATAGTGATAGTTAACTTCATAATCTACAAGAGATTACAATCATAACCTACGCTAAGTACTACATGATGCACACACTGTCAACTTTACATCATGGAGGAGGAATAGACTACTTCAATAACATCACTAGAGTAGCACATAGATTAATAGTGATACAAAGTCATGATCACATAAAGATCACACCATGGGAGAGAGAGATGAACCACATAGCTACTGGTAGAGCCCTTAGCCTCGGGGGAGAACTACTCCCTCCTCATCATGGGAGACAGCAACAGCGATGAAGATGGCGGTGGTGTTGATGGAGATGACTCCGGGGGCAATTCCCCGTCCCGGCGGCGTGCCGGAACAGAGATTCTGTCCCCCGAAACTTATCTTCGCGATGGCGGCGGCTACGGAACTCTTCGTGGAATATGACTTGATGTTTTAGGGTTTTCGCGACTGAGAGAATATATAGGCGAAGGGGCGACCTCGGGGGAGCCAGGGGGCTCCCTCCCCATAGGTCGGCGCGGCCAGGGGGCCACCCGCGCCGCCATATGGTGTGGGTCCCCCGCTGCCCTTCCTTGACTCCTCTTCGGTGTTCTGGAAGACTCCGTGGAAAATAGGGCCGTGGGCTTTTGTTTCGTCCAATTCCGAGAATATTTCCTATGTAGAATTTCTGAAACAAAAACAGCAGAAAACAGGAACTGGCGCTTCGGCATCTTGTTAATAGGTTAGTCCCGAAAAATGCATCAAAATGATATAAAGTATGAGCAAAACATGTAGGTATTGTCATAAAACTAGCATGGAACATAAGAAATTATAGATACGTTGGAGACTTATCAAATACCTTTTACCTTACTGATGCGCGTAGATGACACGTCCGTTGGGAACCCCAAGAGGAAGGTGTGATGCGCACAGCAGTAAGTTTTCCCTCAGAAAGAAACCAAGGTTTATCGAACCAGGAGGAGCTAAGAAGCACGTTGAAGGTTGATGGTGGCGGAATGTAATGCGGCGCAACACCGGGGATTCCGGCGCCAATGTGGAACCCGCACAACACAACCAAAGTACTTTGCCCCAACGAAACGAGTGAGGTTGTCAATCTCACCGGCTTGCTGTAACAAAGAATTAACCGTATTGTGTGGAAGATGATTGTTTGCGAGAGAACAAGTAAAGAACAAGTATTGCGGTAGATTGTATTTCGGATGTAAAGAATAGGACCGGGGTCCACGAGTTCACTAGAGGTGTCTCTCCCATAAGATAAAAGCATGTTGGGTGAACAAATTACAGTCGGGCAATTGACAAATAGAGAGGGCATAACAATGCACATACATGATATGATAAATATAGTGAGATTTAATTGGGCATTACGACAAAGTACATAGACCGCCATCCAGCATGCATCTATGCCTAAAAAGTCCACCTTCAGGTTATCATCCGAACCCCTTCCGGTATTAAGTTGCAAACAACGAGACAATTGCATTAAGTATGGTGCGTAATGTAATCAATAACTACATCCTCGGACATAGCATCAATGTTTTATCCCTAGTGGCAACAAGACATCCACAACCTTAGAACTTTACGTCACATCGTCCCAGATTTAATGGAGGCATGAACCCACTATCGAGCATAAATACTCCCTCTTGGAGTTAAGAGTAAAAACTTGGCCAGAGCCTCTACTAATAACGGAGAGCATGCAAGATTATAAACAACACATAGGTAATAACTTGATAATTAACATAACATAGTATTCTCTATCCATCGGATCCCGACAAACACAACATATAGAATTACAGATAGATGATCTTGATCATGTTAGGCAGCTCACAAGATCCGACAATGAAGCACAATGAGGAGAAGACAACCATCTAGCTACTGCTATGGACCCATAGTCCAGGGGTGAACTACTCACTCATCACTCCGGAGGCGACCATGGCGGTGAAGAGTCCTCCGGGAGATGAATCCCCTCTCCGACAGGGTGCCGGAGGCGATCTCCTGAATCCCCCGAGATGGGATTGGCGGCGGCGGCACCTCAGTAAGGTTTTCCGTATCGTGGCTCTCGGTATTGGGGGTTTCGCGACGGAGGCTTTAAGTAGGCGGAAGGGCAGCGCGGGGGGCCACACGAGGGCCCCACACGCCAGGCTGGCGCGGCCAGGGGCCAGGCCGCGCCGCCCTAGCGTGTCGGCGCCTCGTGGCCTCACTTCCTTTCCCCTTCGGTCTTCTGGAAGCTTCGTGGCAAAATAGGACCCTGGGCGTTGATTTCGTCCAATTCCGAGAATATTTTGTTACTAGGATTTCTGAAACCAAAAACAGCAGAAAACGAGCAAGCGGCTCTTCGGCATCTTGTTAATATGTTAGTGCCGGAAAATGCATAAATACGACATATAATGTGTATAAAACATGTAGATATCATCAATAATGTAGCATGGAACATAAGAAATTATCGATACGTCGGAGACGTATCGGCATCCCCAAGCTTAGTTACGCTCGTCCCGAGCGAGTAAACGATAACAAAGATAATTTCTGAAGTGACATGCCATCATAACCTTGATCATACTATTGTAAGCATATGTAATGAATGCAGCGATCAAAACAATGGTAATGACATGAGTAAACAAATGAATCATAAAGCAAAGATTTTTCATGAATAGTACTTCAAGACAAGCATCAGTAAGTCTTGCATAAGAGTTAACTCATAAAGCAATAAATCAAAGTAAAGGTATTGAAGCAACACAAAGGAAGATTAAGTTTCAGCGGTTGCTTTCAACTTGTAACATGTATATCTTATGGATAATTGTCAACAGAGTAGTATAATAAGTGCAATATGCAAGTATGTAGGAATCAATGCACAGTTCACACAAGTGTTTGCTTCTTGAGGTGGAGAGAAATAGGTGAACTGACTCAACATAAAAGTTAAAGAATGGTCCTTCAAAGAGGAAAGCATCGATTGCTATATTTGTGCTAGAGCTTTTATTTTGAAAACATGAAACAATTTTGTCAACGGTAGTAATAAAGCATATGAGTTATGTAAATTATATCTTACAAGTTGCAAGCCTCATGCATAGTATACTAATAGTGCCCGCACCTTGTCCTAATTAGCTTGGACTACCGGATCATCACAATACACATGTTTTAACCAAGTGTCACAATGGGGTACCTCCATGCCGCTCGTACAAAGGTCTAAGGAGAAAGCTCGCATTTTGGATTTCTCGCTTTTGATTATTCTCAACTTAGACATCCATACCGGGACAACATGGACAACAGATAATGGACGCCTCTTTAATGCATAAGCATGTGGCGACAATTAGTGTTCTCATATGAGATTGAGGATATATGTCCAAAACTGAAACTTCCACCATGATTCATGGCTTTAGTTAGCGGCCCAATGTTCTTCTCTAACAATATGTATGCTCCAACCATTAAGGTGGTAGATCTCTCTTACTTCAGACAAGACGGACATGCATAGCAACTCACATGATATTCAACAAAGAATAGTTGATGGCGTCCCCAGAAACATGGTTATCGCACAATAAGCAACTTAATAAGAGATAAAGTGCATAAGTACATATTCAATACCACAATAGTTTTTAAGCTATTTTGTCCCATGAGCTATATATTGTAAAGGCGAATGATGGAAATTTAAAGGTAGCACTCAAGCAATTTACTTTGGAATGGCGGAGAAATACCATGTAGTAGGTAGGTATGGTGGACACAAATGGCATAGTGGTTGGCTCAAGGATTTTGGATGCATGAGAAGTATTCCCTCTCGATACAAGGTTTAGGCTAGCAAGGTTATTTGAAACAAACACAAGGATGAACGGTGCAGCAAAACTCACATAAAAGACATATTGTAAACATTATAAGACTCTACACCGTCTTCCTTGTTGTTCAAAACTCAATACTAGATATTATCTAGACTTTAGAGAGACCAAATATGCAAACCAAATTAGCAAGCTCTATGTGTTTCTTCATTAATGGGTGCAAAGTATATGATGCAAGAGCTTAAACATGAGCACAACAATTGCCAAGTATCAAATTATTCAAGACATTTTAGAATTACTACATGTAGCATTTCCCAATTCCAACCATATAACAATTTAACGAAGAAGATTTAACCTTCGCCATGAATACTATGAGTAAAGCCAAAGGACATATTTGTCCATATGCAACAGCGGAGCGTGTCTCTCTCCTACACAATGAATGCTAGGATCCATTTTATTCAAACAAAAACAAAAACAAAAACAAACAGACGCTCCAAGCAAAGTACATAAGATGTGACTGAATAAAAATATAGTTTCAGGGGAGGAACCTGATAATGTTGTCGATGAAGAAGGGGATGCCTTGGGCATCCCCAAGCTTAGACGCTTGAGTCTTCTTAGAATATGCAGGGGTGAAGCACCGGGGCATCCCCAAGCTTAGAGCTTTCACTCTCCTTGATCATATTGTATCATACTCCTCTCTTGATCCTTGAAAACTTCCTCCACACCAAACTCAAAACAACTCATTAGAGGGTTAGTGGACAATAAAAATTAACATGTTCAGAGGTGACACAATCATTCTTAACACTTCTGGACATTGCATGAAGCTACTGGACGTTAATGGATCAAAGAAATTCATCCAACATAGCAAAAGAGGCAATGCGAAATAAAAGGCAGAATCTGTCAAAACAGAACAGGTCCGTAAAGATGGATTTTATTGAGGCACCAGACTTGCTCAAATGAAAATGCCCAAATTGAATTAAAGTTGCGTACATATCCGAGGATCACTCACGTAAATTGGCATAATTTTCTGAGTTACCTACGGAGAATTAGGCCCAAATTCGTGACGAGCAAAGAAATCAGTAATCTGCGCGAGTAATCCAAATCTAGTATGAACCTTACTATCAAAGACTTTACTTGGCACAACAAAACATAAAACTAAGATAAGGAGAGGTTGCTACAGTAGTAAACAACTTCCAAGACTCAAATTCAAAACAAAAATAATGTAGTAAAACATGGGTTGTCTCCCATAAGCGCTTTTCTTTAACGCCTTTCAGCTAGGCGCAGAAAGTGTAGATCAAGTATTATCAAAAGATGATGCATCTTCAGAGGGGTTTGGAGTTTTCTCAACCATGCATAGTATATTGGATACATAAGTTTCAGCGGCTCCCTTTTCATTAGTCTTGGGCTTGCTACTCTCATCAAATAAATTTTCAGGAACAAGCCAAGCATAGTTATTTTCTAACGCTTCATTCATCGCTAGGAGCTTACATGGTATTGGTGCTTTGATCTCCCCACCATCATTAATATTATTAGTGTACCTTACTCTCTCCATGTCCATCTTTTCAAGGATACTAACAAAATTGGTATAAAAACCAAGCATCTTATATTTAATAAAAACTTTTCTAGCCTCTCTTGCTATACTACCAAATTCTCTAATAAGGGTTTCTAAAACAAAATCTTTCTTTTCCCCTTCTTCCATATCACCGAGTGTAAGAAACATGTGTTGGATTATAGGATTGAGATTAACAAATTTAGTTTCCAACATGCGAACTAAAACAGCAGCAGCAATTTCATAAGTAGGAGCAAGTTCTACCAAGTGTCTATCTTCAAAATCTTCAACGGTACTAACATGATTGAAAAATTCTTCTATATTATTTCTTCCAACTTTAGACCCACGTCCTACCGGTATGTCTTTTACGGTAAAATTAAAAGGAAACATGTTGAAATATGTAAAGCAAATATAAGTAACTAATTTTTTTGTGTTTTTGATATAGCGTGCAAGACAGTAAATAAAGTAAAGCTAGCAACTAATTTTTTTGTGTTTTGATATAATGCAGCAAACAAAGTAGTAAATAAAATAAAGCAAGACAAAAACAAAGTAAAGAGATTGGGAAGTGGAGACTCCCCTTGCGAGCGTGTCTTGATCTCCCGACAACGGCGCCAGAAAACAGTCTTGATGCGCGTAGATGACACGTCCGTTGGGAACCCCAAGAGGAAGGTGTGATGAGCACAGCAGTAAGTTTTTCCTCAGAAAGAAACCAAGGTTTATCGAACCAGGAGGAGCCAAGAAGCACGTTGAAGGTTGATGGTGGCGGAATGTAATGCGGCGCAACACCAGGGATTTCGGCGCCAACGTGGAACCTGCACAACACAACCGAAGTACTTTGCCCCAACGAAACAGTGAGGTTGTCAATCTCACCGGCTTGCTGTAACAAAGGATTAACCGTATTGTGTGGAAGTACTTTGCCCCAACGAAACAGTGAGGTTGTCAATCTCACCGGCTTGCTGTAACAAAGGATTAACCGTATTGTGTGGAAGATGATTGTTTGCAGAGAACAGTAAAGAACAAGTATTGCAGTAGATTGTATTTCAGATGTAAAAATAGGACCGGGGTCCACAGTTCACTAGAGGTGTCTCTCCCATAAGATAAAAGCATGTTGGGTGAACAAATTACAGTCGGGCAATTGACAAATAGAGAGGGCATAACAATGCACATACATGATATGATAAATATAGTGAGATTTAATTGGGCATTACGACAAAGTACATAGACCGCCATCCAGCATGCATCTATGCCTAAAAAGTCCACCTTCGGATTATCATCCGAACCCCTTCCGGTATTAAGTTGCAAAACAACGGACAATTGCATTAAGTATGGTGCGTAATGTAATCAATAACTACATCCTCGGACATAGCATCAATGTTTTATCCCTAGTGGCAACGACACATCCACAACCTTAGAACTTTCCGTCACTTGTCCCAGATTTAATGGAGGCATGAACCCACTATCGAGCATAAATACTCCCTCTTGGAGTTAAGAGTAAAAACTTGGCCAGAGCCTCTACTAATAACGGAGACCATGCAAGATCATAAACAACAAATAGGTAATAACTTGATAATTAACATAACATAGTATTCTCTATCCATCGGATCCCGACAAACACAACATATAGAATTACAGATAGATGATCTTGATCATGTTAGGCAGCTCACAAGATCCGACAATGAAGCACAATGAGGAGAAGACAACCATCTAGCTATCGCTATGGACCCCTAGTCCAGGGGTGAACTACTCACTCATCACTCCGGAGGCGACCATGGCGGTGAAGAGTCCTCCGGGAGATGAATCCCCTCTCCGGCAGGGTGCCGGAGGCGATCTCTCGAATCCCCGAGATGGGATTGGCGGCGGCGGCGCCTCGGTGGGTTTTCCGTATCGTGGCTCTCGGTGCGGGGGTTTCGCGACGGAGGCTTTAAGTAGGCGGAAGGGCAACGCGGGGGCCACACGAGGGCCCCACACGCCAGGCTGGCGCGGCCAGGGGCCAGGCCGCGCCGCCCTAGCGTGTCGGAGCCTCGTGGCCCCACTTCCTTTCCCCTTCGGTCTTCTGGAAGATTCGTGGCAAAATAGGACCCTGGGCGTTGATTTTGTCCAATTCCGAGAATATTTCGTTACTAGGATTTCTGAAACCAAAAACAGCAGAAAACATCAACTGGCTCTTCGGCATCTTGTTAATATGTTAGTGCCGGAAAATGCATAAATACGACATATAATGTGTATAAAACATGTAGATATCATCAATAATGTAGCATGGAACATAAGAAATTATCGATACGTCGGAGACGTATCACTTACCTCCCCGGCAACGGCGCCAGAAAATAATATGTATGTGCATTGTTATGCCCTCTCTATTTGTCAATTGCCCAACTGTAATTTGTTTACCCAACGTGTTATTTATCTTATTGGAGAGACACCATTAGTGAACTGTGGACCCCGGTCCATTCTTTTACATCTAAAATACAACCTACTGCAATCATTGTTCTTTTTTGTTTTCTGCAAGCAAACATCATTTTCCACACCATACGTTTAATCCTTTGTTTTCAGCAAGCCGGTGAGATTGACAACCTCACTGTTAAGTTGGGGCAAAGTAGTTTGATTGTGTTGTGCAGGTTCCACGTTGGCACCGGAATCCCTCGTGTTGCGCCGCACTATACTCCTTCACCAACAACCTTCACGTGATCTTCATCTCCTACTGGTTCGATGCCCTTGGTTTCTTGCGAGGAAAACTCGCTTCTTGTACTCATCATACCTTCCTCTTGGGGTTCCCAACGGACGTGTGCTTTACCGTCACAAGCAGCTACTTTTCTGGCGCCGTTGCCGGGGAGATCAAGACACGCTACAAGGGGAGTCTCTCACACCCAATCTCTTTACTTTGTTTATTGTCTTCCATTATTTTATTTTCTGTCTTGTTTGCTTTATTTATATGAAAAACACAAAAAATTATTTACTTGTTTACTTTTGTTATTTCGGTTTTTTTTACCTTGTTTATTTTTATTGCTAAAATGAGTAGTCCATATGTTGAAGTTCGTTCGTTTAAGCAACAAGGGGAGAAAGTTTTAAAGATGCTTGGTATAGAATTAGTGATGCTCATCATAGGTGCACTAAGAAACACTCCATTATTATCCTCCTTAGGAACTTTTATGTTGGTATCTCTAGCTGGAATAGGTATGTTCTTGATACTCTTACAGGGGGTAATTTCCTAGGTACTCCTGCTTTAGAAGCTAGTTACATCATTGAGAGTCTAGTTGGAATACCACCTGTTAATGAAGCTAAAATTGAAATCTCTCTTCAGGATGTCATGAAGAAGTTGGAGGCCATAGAGAAAAATCTTCTAAGTGTTGAGACTAAATTGGGAATATTACTTGATAATACTGATAAACTTGATAAATCCCTAGGAGGAATTAATGAAAGAATTGATGTCTTAGAAACTTGTGCTATCCATGATAATCAAACCCATAGGATTGGTGAACTTGAAGAAGCTATGGGAACCTTGGGTTCAACTTTTTCTTCTCTTAAGTTTAAGGAGAAAGCTTATGTGGGTAAGGAGCAAAAGTTCATGTATGTCCCTAAGATGCCAAAGCCAAAGAATCATTATGAGCTTAAAATTGATAAAACCCTTAGTACCACTATGGGAAATTTAGATAATGGAGCATCTAAGATACCTTTTGCGAAAAGTTGTGTTTTTAAGGAAAATTATGATGTTGATGCTTCTTCTCTCGATGTTACTTGATTTGCACTTTCCGCGCCTAGCTGAAAGGCGTTAAAAAATGCTTATGGGAGACAACCCATTATTTTATTTCTGCAATTTTGTTTTATATTTGAGTCAAGGTGCTTGTTACTACTGTAGCAATACCTTTGTATCTTTATTTTCTTGCATTGTTGTGCCAAGCAAAGTCTTTGATAGAAAGTTGATACTAGATTTGGATTTCTGCGCAGAAACAGATTTTTAGCTGTCACGAATTTGAGCTTTTCTCTCTGTAGAAAAATCGTAAAATCCTGAAAAAATTCATGAGTAATCCCCATATATGTACGCAACTTTCTTTCAATTGGAGTAGCCTCGAAAAACTTCGTCTTTACGGATTGTTCTGTTTTTGACAGATTCTGCCTTTTATTTCGCATTGCCTCTTTTACTGTGTTGAGTGGATTTCTTTGCTCCATTAAATTTTAGTAGCCTTGGGTAATGTACAGAAGTGTTGGGAATGACTGTGTCCTTGCTGAACATGTGAATTTTTGATTATGCACTAACCCTCTAATGAGATTGTTTGGAGTTTGGTGTGAAGGAAGTTTTCAAGGATCAAGAGAGGAGGATGATATAATATGATCAAGAAGAGTGAAAAGTCTAAGATTGAGGATGCCCCCGTAGTTCATCCTTGCATATTTCAAGAAGACTCGAGCGTCTAAGCTTGGGGATGCCCAAGGCATCCCCTTCTTCATCAAACTTATCTGGTCACCTCTAGTGAAACTATATTTTAATTCTGTCACATCTTATGTGCTTTACTTGGAGCGTCCGTGTGCTTTTATTCTCGTTTGTTATTTTAAGTTTTCTTAATAAATCGGATCCTAACATGCTTGTGTGGGAGAGAGACACGCTCCGCTTTTTCATTTGAACACTTATGTTCTTCGTTTTATTTTTCATGTTCATGGAAAGCTGAATGCCGCGGCACTTATTGTTATTTGGTTGGAAACAGAAAATGCTTCATGTGGTAATTGGTATATTGTCTTGAATAATTAGATACTTGGAAATTGTTTTGAGCTCTCAAGTAGATCATGTTTAAGCTCTTGCATCATGTAGTTTAAATCTATTAGTGGAGAACTACCATAGAGCTTGTTGAGATTTGGTTTGCATGATTGGTCTCTCTATGGTCTAGATATTTTTTGGTAAAAGTGTTTGAGCAACAAGGCAGACAGTGTAGAGTCTTATAATGCTTGCAATATGTTCTTATGTAAGTTTTGCTGTACCGGTTTATACTTGTGTTTGCTTCAAACAACCTTGCTAGCCAAAGCCTTGTACTGAGAGGGAATGCTTCTCGTGCATCCAAAACCTTGAGCCAAAACCTATGCCATTTGTGTCCACCATAACTACCTACTATGTGGTATTTTTCTGCCATTCCAAGTAAATACTTCATGTGCTACCTTTAAACAATTCAAAACTTTATTACTCCTTATTTGTGTCAATGTTTTATAGCTCATGAGAAAGTATGTAGTGTTTTATCTTTCAATCTTGTTGGGCAGACTTTCACCAATGGACTAGTGGCATATACATCCGCTTATCCAATAATTTTGCTTTATGAGTTAACTCTTATGCAAGACTTTTTGATGCTTGTCTTGAAAGTACTATTCATGAAAAGTTTTTGCTATATGATTCAGTTGTTTAGTCATTATCTTTTTGTTAGCAAACTATAGACCGTTGCTTTGAGTCACTTCATTCATCTCATATGCTTTACAATAGTATTGATCAAGGTTATGTTGGTAGCATGTCACTTCAGAAATTATTCTTTTTATCGTTTACCTACTCGAGGGCGAGTAGGAACTAAGCTTGGGGATGCTTGATACGTCTCCAATGTATCTATAATTTCTTATGTTCCATGCTAGTTTTATGACAATACCTACATGTTTTATTCACACTTTATAATGTTTTTATGCATTTTCTGGGACTAACCTATTAACAAGATGCCACAGTGCCAGTTCATGTTTTCTATTGTTTTTGATTTCAGAAAAGTTGTTTTACAAATATTCTCGGAATTGGACGAAACAAAAGCCCACAGCCCTATTTTCCACGGAGTGTTCCAGAAGACCGAAGAAGAGTCGAGGAAGGCCAGCAGGGGGCCCTCCCCATATGGCGGCGCGGGGGCCCCACAGCCGCGCCAAGACGTGGGGAGGGAGCCCCTGGCTCCCCCGACGCTTCCCGTTCGCCTATTTATTCATTCGTCCCCGAAAACCCTAGTACCGAGAGCCAAAATACCAGAACAGTTCCAGAGACTCCGTCGCCGTCAACCCTAACTCGGGGGGTTCAGAAGATCTCCTCCGGCACCCTGCCGGAGAGGGGAATCATCACCGGAGGGCTCTACATCACCATGCCCGCCTCCGGACTGATGCGTGAGTAGTTCATCCTTGGACTACGGGTCCATAGCAGTAGCTAGATGGTTGTCTTCTCCTATTGTGCTATCATGTTTAGATCTTGTGAGCTGCCTATCATGATCAAGATCATCTATTTGTAATCACTACAAGAAAAGTTTTGATAGACAACATCTCAAAATCGTCCGCTAAGGGGTATTTTTCGTCGCCCATGGGCCTAACCCGACGATATGGGTTCTGTTGTGGAAACTGCGTCAGGCAAAGTCCAACGACGT
>NC_061513.1:164429899-164587033 GCF_022539505.1 Lolium rigidum | reverse complement strand
CACATCACCCTTGTTGCTAGTGCTTTTCCAGTGCAGTACTGAATTGACAACTCAGTTGTTAAGGCTTATAAGTATTCTTTACCTCCCCTTGTGTCGAATCAATAAATTGGGTAATACTTCCCTCGGAGACTATTGCGATCCCCTATACTTGTGGGTCATCAACTCACATATGAACATATTGTAAGTTTTATAAGACTTTACATCGTCTCCTTGTTGTTCAAACACCTCAACCAGAAAATATCTAGACTTAGAGAGACCAATCATGCAAATCAAATTTTAACAAGCTCTATGTAGTTCTTCATTAATAGGTGCAAAGTACATGATGCAAGAGCTTAAACATGATCTATATGAGCACAACAATTTCCAAGTATCAAATTATTCAAGACAATATACCATTTACCACATGCGTCATTTTCTGTTTCCAACCATATAACAATGAACGAAGTAGTTCAACCTTCGCAATGAACATTAAGAATAAAGCTAAGAACACATGCGTTCATATGCAACAGCGGAACGTATCTCTCTCCCAAACAAAGAATGCTAGGATCCGATTTTATTCAAACAAAAACAAAAACAAAAACAAACAGACGCTCCAAGTAAAGCGCATAAGATGTGACTGAATAAAAATATAGTTTCACTAGAGGTGACCTGATAAGTTGTCGATGAAGAAGGGGATGCCTTGGGCATATCCAAGCTTAGATGCTTGAGTCTTCTTAAAATATGTAGGGATGAACCATGGGGGCATCCCCAAGCTTAGACTTTTCACTTTTCTTGATCATATTGTATCATCCTCCTCTCTTGACCCTTGAAAACTTCCTCCACACCAAACTCAAAACAAACTCATTAGAGGGTTAGTGCATAATTGAAAATTCATATATTCCAGAGGTGACATAATCATTCTTAACACTTCTGTACATTGCACAAAGTTACTGAAAGTTAATGGAACAAAGAAATCCATCAAACATAGCAAAACAGGCAATGCGAAATAAAAGGCAGAATCTGTCAAAACAGAACAGTCTGTAAAGACTAATTTTTCAGGGGCACTTAACTTGCTGAGATGAAAATGCTCAAATTGAATGGAAGTTGCGTACATATCGGAGGATCACGCACGTAAATTGGCAGATTTTTATGAGTTACCTACAGAGAATCCTGCCCAAATTCGTGACAGCAAGAAATCTGCGCAGTAATCCAAATCTAGTATTGACTTTACTATCAAAGACTTTACTTGGCACAACAATGCAATAAAATAAAGATAAGGAGAGGTTGCTACAGTAGTAACAACTTCCAAGACTCAAATATAAAACAAAGTGCAGAAGTAAAATAATGGGTTGTCTCCCATAAGCGTTTTTCTTTAACGCCTTTCAGCTAGGCGCATAAAGTGTGAATCAAGTGTTATCAAGAGATGAAGCATCGACATCATAATTTGTTCTAATAATATAATCATAAGGTAACTTCATTTTCTTTCTAGGGAAGTGTTCCATACCTTTCTTGAGAGGAAATTGATATTTACTATTACCTTCCTTCATATCAATGGTAGCACCAACAGTTCGAAGAAAAGGTCTTCCCAATATAATGGGACAAGATGCATTGCATTCAATATCCAAGACAACAAAATCAACGGGGACAAGGTTATTGTTGACCATAATACGAACATTATCAATCCTCCCCAAATGTTTCTTTAAGGCATTATCAGCAAGATTAACATCCAAATAACAATTTTTCAATGGTGGCAAGTCAAGCATATCATAGATTTTCTTAGGCATAACAGAAATATTTGCACCAAGATCACATAAAGCATGACAATCAAAATCATTGACCCTCGTCTTAATGATGGGCTCCCAACCATCTTCTAACTTCCTAGGAATAGAAGTTTCAAGTTTTAGTTTCTCTTCTCTAGCTTTTATGAGAGCATTTGTAATATGTTTTGTAAATGCCAAATTTATAGCACTAGCATTGGGACTTTTAGCAAGTTTTTGTAAGAACTTTATAACTTCAGAGATGTGACAATCATCAAAATATAAACCATTATGATCTACAGCAATGGGATCATTGTCCCAATATTTTGAAAAATTTCAGCAGTTTTATCACAAACAGTTTCAGCAGTTTTAGCAGTTTCAGACAATTTTGCACGCTTTGCACTAGGAGTAGAAACATTGCCAACACCAATTATTTTACCATTAATAGTAGGAGGTTTAGCAACATTTTAATCATTATCATTACTAGTGGTGGTAATAGTCCAAACTTTAGCTACATTATTCTCTTTAGCAAGTTTTTCGTTTTCTTCTCTTTCCCACCTAGCATGCAATTCAACCATCAATCTTATATTCTCATTAATTCTAACTTGGATGGAATTTGCTGTAGTAACAATCTTATTATCATTATCCTTATTAGGCATAACTTTCAATTTTAAAAGATCAACATCATAGGCAAGTCTATCAACCTTAGAAGCAAGAATATCAATTTTATCAAGCTTTTCTTCAACAGATTTGTTAAAAGCAGTTTGTGTACTAATAAATTCTTTAAGCATGGCTTCAAGACCAGGGGGTACACTCCTATTATTGTTGTAACAATTCCCATAAGAGTTACCATAACCATTACTATAGCAGAAGGATATGGCCTATAGTTGTTACCTGAATTATTCCTATAAGCATCGTTGTTGAAATTATTACTTTTAATGAAGTTCAAATCAACATGTTATTCTTGGGCAACCAATGAAGCTAAAGGAACATTATTTGGATCAACATTAGATCTACCATTCACAAGCATAGACATAATCACATCAATCTTATCACTCAAGGAGGAGGTTTCTTCAACAGAATTTACCTTCTTACCTTGTGGAGCCCTTTCAGTGTGCCATTCACAGTAATTTATCATCATATCATCAAGAAGCTTTGTTGCGGCGCCTAGAGTGATGGACATAAAGGTACCTCCAGCAGCTGAATCCAATAGGTTCCGCGAAGAAAAATTCAATCCTGCATAGAAGGTTTGGATGATCATCCAAGTAGTTAGTCCATGGGTAGGGCAATTCTTTACCAAAGATTTCATTCTCTCCCATGCTTGAGCAACATGTTCATTATCCAATTGCTTAAAATTCATTATGCTACTTCTCAAAGATATAATTTTAGCGGGAGGATAATATCTACCAATGAAAGCATCTTTACATTTAATCCATGAATCAATACTATTCTTAGGCAAAGATAGCAACCAATCTTTAGCTCTTCCTCTTAAGGAGAAAGGAAACAATTTCAATTTTATAATGTCACCATCTACATCCTTATACTTTTGCATTTCACAAAGTTCAACAAAATTATTAAGATGGGCAGCAGCATCATCGGAACTAACACCGGAAAATTGCTCTCTCAAGACAAGATTTAGTAAAGCAGGTTTAATTTCAAAGAATTCTGCTGCAGTAGCAGGTGGAGCAATAGGTGTGCATAGGAAATCATTATTATTTGTGCTAGTGAAGTCACACAACTTAGTGTTTTCAGGAGTATTCCTTTTAACAGTAGTAAATAAAGCAAACTAGATAAAGTAAATGCAAGTAACTAATTTTTTTGTGTTTTTAATATGGAGAACGCAAACAAGATAGTAAATAAAGTAAAGCTAGCAACTAATTTTTTTTTGTGTTTTGTTTTAGTGCAGCAAACAAAGTAGTAAATAAAATAAAGCAAGACAAAAACAAAGTAAAGAGATTGGAAGTGGAGACTCCCCTTGCAGGTGTCTTGATCTCCCGGGCAACGGCACTCGAAAAAGAGCTTGATGCGTGCAGTTAACACACGTCCGTTGGGAACCCCAAGAGGAAGGTGTGATGCGTACAGTAGCAAGTTTTCCCTTAGTAAGAAACCAAGGTTTATCGAACTAGTAGGAGCCAAGAAGCACGTTGAAGGTTGATGGCGGCGAAGTGTAGTGCGGTGCAACACCAGGGATTCCGGCACCAACTTGGAACCTGCACAACACAATCAAAGTACTTTGCCCCAACGTAACAGTGAGGTTGTCAATCTCACCGGCTTGCTGTAACAAAGGATTAGATGTATAGTGTGGAAGATGATGTTTGTTTGCGAAGAACAGTAAAGAACAAGTATTGCAGTAGATTGTATTTCAGATGTAAAGAATGGACCAGGGTCCACAGTTCACTAGTGGTGTCTCTCCCATAAGATAAATAGCATGTTGGGTGAACGAATTACAGTTGGGCAATTGACAAATAAAGAAGGCATAACAATGCACATACATATATCATGATGAGTACTATGGGGTTTATTCAGGGCATTACGACAAGGTACATAGACCGCTATCCAGCATGCATCTATGCCTAAAAAGTCAACTTTCAGGTTATCATCCGAACCCCTTCCGGTATTAAGTTGTAAACAACAGACAATTGCATTAAGTATGGTGCGTACTGTAATCAACACAAATATCCTTAGACAAAGCATCGATGTTTTATCCCTAGTGGCAACAGCACATCCACAACCTTAGAACTTTTTATCACTGTCCCAGATTCAATAGAGGCATGAACCCACTATCGAGCATAAATACTCCCTCTTGGAGTTACAAGTATCAACTTGGCCAGAGCATCTACTAGCAACGGAGAGCATGCAAGAACATAAACAACATATATGATAGATTGATAATCAACTTGATATAGTATTCAATATTCATCGGATCCCAACAAACACAATATGTAGCATTACAAATAGATGATCTTGATCATGATAGGCAGCTCACAAGATCTAACATGATAGCACAATGAGGAGAAGACAACCATCTAGCTACTGCTATGGACCCATAGTCCAGGGGTGAACTACTCACACATCGATCCGGAGGCGATCATGGCGATGAAGAGCCCTCCAGGAGATGATTCCCCTCTCCGGCAGGGTGCCGGAGGTGATCTCCTGAATCCCCCGAGATGGGATTGGCGGCGTTTCTGGAAGGTTTTCCGTATCGTGGCTCTCGGTACAGAGGGTTTCGCGACGAAGGCTTTAAGTAGGCGGAAGGGCGGAGTCGGAGGAGTCACGGGGGCCCCACACGCTAGGGCCGCGCGGGCCCCCCTTAGGTCGCGCCGCCCTAGTGTGGCGGTGCCCCGTGGCCCCACTTCGTTTCTCCCTCGGTCTTCTGGAAGCTTCGTGAAAAGATAAGCCCCTGGGCGTTGATTTCGTCCAATTCCGAGAATATTTCCTTTGTAGGATTTCTGAAACCAAAAATAGCAGAAAACAACAACTGGCTCTTCGGCATCTCGTCAATAGGTTAGTGCCGGAAAATGCATAATAATGACATACAATGTGTATAAAACATGTGAGTATCATCATAAAAGTAGCATGGAACATAAGAAATTATAGATACGTTTGAGACGTATCACACATCTTTACTAATCCATTATCACCAAATGGACGACAAGTTTCAAGCACGTGATATTCTGGAGATGCTTATCTTGAATTTGCCCTTCTCTACCTTGATGGCACCCATACTTGATCCCACAATGATTTTTTTAATAATATGAATTATTTATTTAATTCCAGGAATAGCACGTGTTTTCAGTTATTTTCAAAAGTTTGACCCGGTCGGTCAGTAGCTGACCGATCGGTATTTAGAAATCCGATTGATGCTCCATGTCTGTGGGAAAAGTAGTTGTTCGATAGCTGGCCAATTGGTCAGCTACCGACCGACCGGCCGTTTGTTGTCCGACTGGCCATCTAACAGCCGATGATTTGCATGGATTTAGTTTAAGGTTAGTACGAATGATATCTCCCGGCACTTCTCCCCCATTCTTTTCCCGCCACCGCTTTCTCGCCATATTTTCCCCCTCTCCCGCCACCGCTCTCTCGCCACCGATCTCCCGCCACCATTGTCCCGCCATATTTTCCCGCCACACTCTTGGAGTTTTGCCTATAAAAAGCAGGGATCGACACATTTCGCTGCATAAGTGCTTCTACCCCTCTTTTTTCCTGCCGTCTCACACTTAGCTACCATGAGCGTGCCGTGCTCTGAACAGGAGTATAGACCGACGAAGGCTAAGGCTGCAAGTTTGTCCTCGGGTGTGAGAGCGGAGCGGCGTTGGTGCGGCCGTCTTGCGAAGGTTAAGCAGGTGGAGGATTTCTTTGATCAGTTTGGCATGAAAATTTTCATGTGTGCGAACTATGAGCATGATCCACCCCGAAGTTCAGCTTCGTCGTCCACCAGGTCGCCGGTTTGTTTTGACCTAAGGGTGGCGACGGCGGAAAAAGATGCCTGGTGGACGACGAAGCTGAATTTAGGGGTGGATTATGATCATAGTTGGCACACATGAAAATTTTCATGCCGACCAATCAGAGAAATCCTCCACCTGCTTAATCTTAGCAAGACGGTCGCACCAACACCGCTCCGCAATCACATTCGGGGGAAAACTTGCAGCCTTCGCCTTCACTGGCCTAAACTCATGGTCAGAGCACGACACACTCATGATAGATAAGGGTGAGCCAACAGAAAAAAGAGAGAGATCGAAGCACTTGTGTAACGAAGAGTGTCGATCCCTGCTTTCATAGAAAAAAAATCCGAGAACGAGGCGGGAACATATGGTGGGAGAGAAGTGGCGGGAGAGCGGTGGCGGGAGATAGTGGCGGGAGATACGGGCAGGAATTTTTTTACCGAGTGTGTCGTACGTTGGAGATATGTGCGGGAAAATATTTGCCGAAGAGGTGGGAGGAGCCCTAACTAACCTAAACGTAACCATGTAAATAATCGGCCATGTTAGCAGCCCGGTCGGTTGATAGCTGACCGATCGGTCGGCTACTGACCAATTGGTTACATAAAAAAACATCTTGAGTTACATAAAGAACCCTTCATTTAATTGCATGCTCTAAACCTTTGTCAACCATAGCTCAACTCACGAGACTATCATGACACCGGCTTAGATCCATTTTGTGAATTCTTCTCTTGAAATAAAACTCTCAAGATCTTGATCATATAATATTTTTCTCTTGAAATCGATGATCTTGATGCCAATTCTAAAGGTATATCTTTATCTTCATGGAATCCATACTTGAATCCAAACCATGAACTATAAGAAATACCTATGGAGTATCCCTTCATATAAACTCCATGAAAACATTAGTTCATAAGGATTGTCATTAATTATGAAAACACACTTAGGGGCAATGTTCCTTACAGATTCATACTTCGACCTTGCATGATCCATGATATATAATAAATTGGATACTGCCCTTCTTAATAAAAAAAAGTTATGTGCATGAATTGATGCAAATGACCGGGTTCTTACTCCCCTTTTTCTTGAAAAAAAATTGATTTAAATATTTAGTCACTGTTTAAAAATTCGTCCGAATGAGCGATTAATCGCTACTGGGTGGGTCACCGATTGGCGAATTAACTCATTTATTGACCGATTAACTAATTAGTTGGCCATTTTTTCCATTAATTTCTAATCGTCAGCCGACCGAGATAAAACCGATAAGCGATTTCCGCAACATTGTATTTAGGTTGAGTTTTTTTAGGATGTTATGCGTAAATTTGCATCAAAAAGTTTACCTAGGGTATTTTTTTATTTATTAACATATATTCTATGGAAAATTACTAGTAGATTGTGAAATGTGTAAAACCTCATATTTTTGTGACACCGAGCGAGTACTAACTAGTAAAATACTACTCCCTCTATTCCACGAAAGAGTCCTCAACATTTTCTTGGGAATTCAGATACATCTAAGACATCTTGTGTGGAACGAACAGAGTATATGCTAATCAACTCATTTCCTTACCTCGTTTAGTACCGTCCTTACTTGGTTGTGCTAATATGAAATGGGAGCACGATAACACCGTAGCACTAGGTATCGTATCTTGTTAGTATGATTTTCGTAGGAATCTGTGGAGGTCTCGAAACACGGGCATGGCTTTGTGCACAAGATAGTTCTCTATCAATACCAACTTATCAACACACATGGCTTTCTGTACAAGGAAGTTGTCTATGAACCGGAGAGAGATATAGATTGTCTGCTTGGCAAGTAAACCCAGACTTGACTTGATTGCTTAACGTGTTGCTTTGGCTTTGCCCATTTTATTCAAAATTGAAAAAAACAGTATGGCCGTGAGTTTTTCCCGTTTCGAAAAAAACAGGTACGTAGTAGGTTGTTGTACTTTCCTGCAAGTATTGTGGACTGGACGCACAACACACACACACACAGGGCAGCGCCCGACCAGCAGCAGCCATCAAGGAACGCATATGAGGTCAGGTCAACCGAAATAAACCCTCGATGACTCGATCCATAGTCAAACAATGGCAACAAGTACCGTCAGCGATCACCGTCTTTTGAATATTCCTTGCCGTGCCCTCTCACAAACAAAAACTAAACAAGTTACCATGGCATCGGGCTGAGATAGATCGGCCCTAGCTGCCGCGAAAGCACCGGTTCACCTGCCCATCCCCATATTTACCCCTGCGAATTTACCGTTCGAGCCAACGAATCCTTTCCATTTCGACCGGTCGGTTGCCACTCGCGTGCGTGACGCAACCCAGACCCAGAGTCGGTGCCGGTTCTCTATCCCAACTCCCGTCCCAAGTGAGAAGAGCGGCTGTGCACTGAAGTTAGCCATGGAAAGGCCAGCCACGTCGGACAGGCAAGGAATATGCGGGAAGAATCTCCGCGGGCTACGTGGACACAGGCCCTGCCATGGAGTGGGCGCCCGCCTAGCTGGCGGCCGCTTCGGGTTCCCTCGCCGTCCAGCTGGAACGGCACGCGCGCCGCTCGTCCAGCTGTCCTCAGCTCACCATGTTTCCCAGGGAGCGCAGTTTACCGACCTGCCCTTCGCCCATCACTTTTATTTTGTGACAATGAAAAATCATGCTGGTCTGTAAAGCAACTTAAATCTCTTCCACATTCACCTTCGAAAAATAGATCTCTCCCACGTCCAGGTTCAAAAATAAGTGTCTCATTTGACTGGCCAAAAACATTCCCTCTTTAACGCTCCTAATACATACTACGGAATTAAACTATGCGACCACAAGAGCTCGTGTAAAGTCGGATCTTTCGTATCAAGCGATCATCTCCTATAACTATGATAACAAAAACTTCTTGTCTTCGTCTATCTCTTCTCCACCTCAGCAATAACTGGAGATAGTGTTGCTAAGATTGCACCGTTCTACATGTGTGCCCTACGATCGGTGAGCGATGGCCTTGCTTATCTTCTTCTCGCCTCACTTCCATGTTGCTCGGGATGGTATTTCCCGGTGAGAGAAAATCCAACTGGATGTTGTAGCACACAATTTGGAGAAGATGGTGGCAAATGTCTGGATTTTCCTTATCAAGATGCAAAACCGTTTACACTTCTTGGAAGTTCCAAATATGTTTTTTTCTTTTGGTGTAAACCGTAATTGTTCATAAGTCTCCTCCAACACTACTAGTAAGTTGTAGTATTTCAAATTCTCCATCCATTTTTGTGAAATAAATTTCACATACATCTCGTTGTGGTCACAACATTGTACAATGGGTGTGGTTTGAGATATCACCCGGCTTTATGGTCAGGTAGAATGAAAATAAAATAAAAACCGTTTAAAAAGTGCAACATGGAAACACGGGTATCTTCATAAAGTGTGTGCGCGCACGGGAAAATTGGCTACTAAATACCAGGTTCACGAGGCTCGTGATCCTAATAAAGTTGCCACGGGCGCCTTACTATCGACGAGCAGCCGCTGGACTAAAAAAATCAATCTTACACGCTACCTCAAATACGGTTGATGGAATGCTCCTCGGTTGTTGTTGCTGTTGTAGAATAGACAATATTATGTGCAGATATCTATAAACCTTCGAATATGTGTAAATAGCGTTGAAACAAAACTTGTTTGCCTTTTATTTACGTGTACAAATAAACATGCTTTAGTTTGTTTCAACATTCTAAAAGCCATACTCCTCCATTTGGGTGTGCAGTGATAGAGAATGAAATTGGCTCAAGCAAGATATGCCGTAATTTAGCTGAAAGTAATTACCTCTCAAAAATCTATGTATTCTCTTTCATTTGTTGTGTATCACATATCCATGAAATGTACAAGGCGATCTTCGGTATTAAGTGTTGTTGAGATTAGCAGTGTTACCTACTAAACAACTATTTCAATTAACTCTGTCTAAAAGTGCACGTGCCATACATATTGCTTAGAAAATAGAATGAAATGGGGCAATCAATGACATATACCTAAATGTCAGTTGAGCGATTTGAGAAACTAGTTGGGTACATGTATACTTAACTACTTGTGGCTTGCTAGTTAAATTCACTTTATTAATCCTACCATCGAACGTAGTGTCGATAAGATTGTACTAGTGCTTTGTACATGCCCTACGATGAGTGATGACCTTGCTTGTTTTCTTTTCACCTCACTTCCATGTTGCTCATGTTGGCATTTCTTAGTGCAAGATAATTGAATTGGATGTTACAACATTGAGGACTATAAAATTTTGAGAAGATAGTAACATGTTAGGGTTTTCCTTATCAGGATGTCAACCATCTACACCGATCGGAAGTTCCTAAAATATTTTTCCTTTTAAGTAAATGGTACTTTCTCATATCTTCTCCAACACTAGGGGCACAAATTAATAGAGCTTACCAATCTAAAAACACAATATTATTTGTTATGCAATCCACTGACTAACATTCATGTAAAGTTGGTTGTGGTCACAATATTGTAAAAATTGGCGCGGTTGAGATGCCACCTTATGGCTAGGTAGAGTGGAGGTAAAAAAAACCTTGAGAAAGTCTGGCATTTGTCTTTTCGGACACAAATTAATGTACAATGTAAAAACACACGACCTAGAGCGTGTGCACACAAACAAATCACTTACCTAGAGTCGCAAGGCTCGTGTCCTTAACAAAGACACCACGGGTACCTTATTATTGATAGGCAGGATGCTCAACTGAAAGAGAAATCCATCTTATAGTACACGCCACTCTATATACAACTCATAAATGCCCGGTTGTTATAGAATAGACAATGTTATGTACGGGTATTTGTAAACATTTGAATATTTGTAACCAGCGCTGAAACAAAAGATGTTTACCTTTTATTTAGCGTGTACAAATACACATACTTTAGCATGTTTTAACATTTTAAAAGCAATACTACTCCATTCAGGGGTGTAAGGCATGAGAGTGAAATTGGGACTAAAGCAAGACATGGATTAGTTAATCTGAAAGTAACCCTCATAAATTCATTTTTTGATTTCATATGTTGTGTATCATATATGCACGAAATGTACATTTGCTCAATCTCCGGGCTTAATTGTCGGTAGGCTCTCTTGCAACTCCTCATCATTAGGAAGTATGTTAGTGGCTAATGCAAATATCTCTAAATAAACACCAACATCACATATGCAACTAGTTTAGGCTAAAAAATGTATGTGCCATACACCTTGCATAGAAAATATGATCAAATACGGCAAACAATAAATATCCTTAAATATTACATGATATTTCTGAATAAATAGTTGGGTACCTATATAATTAACTACGCATGGCCTTCCAATTTATTCACTTTAATAACTATACCAACATTCCCTAAAAAGAAAATGGTATCAAAAGTATGCTCTTAGATACTTTGGATATTTGAATCCACCTTAATATCATGCATATCTAAAATCATTAAATCTAGAAGTTGATGCTAGGCCATTTGTAGGATACTAAGCCTTGATGATATCCAAAGATATTGGTATTATTAAATAGGACAATCATAATGATTTCTATTATAAACGAAATGTTGCAACCGGATTATAGCAAAATGTTGCAACCACCGGATTATAGCATGAAGCCTAATTTATGACATATCTACCAAGATTTTGCAATTTGTCTGGATGAACTACATCCACAAATCATAAGTTCGCCTTAGAAAAGTTTTAAGCAATGACGTACCAAAAATAAATCCATAAAAGACTACGTTCTTCCATGTTAATTCGCAGCCAATGCAATATTTGCATGATTTAGGTAGTAATTAAATGCATATTTTAAGTATCTAGGCTATTGGAAGTATCATTAGCGGTGGTTGAAGAAAAAAGACAGAAACAAAAAAAAACTTAGATAAAAGATAAACATGTAGTACTAGTAAATGGGAGAAGTTAGAGATCATGGCAACCCGCAAGGCAAGCCTAATCGTAAATCTACAAAGATGTGGTAAACAGAATCTGTAAAATCTCGAGTGAGTAATAAGATCTGTAAAACCTCAGCGTCCCAAGCCAAAACCCAGGAAAGGTACTATAATAAAAATACAAAACCCCAAAACTCCAAGACACCAAACCGCAAAACCACCCTGTAAGCAGAAGCCCACAAAAAAAAAAGAGTGAAACTGTTTTGTATTTAGCCCCCCGAAACACTCGCAAGGTCTCGAACTGCCCCTGTCCCGTTGTCTCCACAGTCTCTATTTCTTGCCCTCACGGCCAGTCCTCTCCTTTCTTCTTCCTTCTTCTCCCCTCTTTCTTGGGTCGGTGGTCGCTCGGTAGCTCCATTTCCCCGCCTCACGAGAAATCCACACGCGATTTATTGCTCAGGGTTCTCGCCGCGCAACCACCCCGCCGCGCGCGACGACGAGCTCTTATTGTGCTCCGTGCTTCTATGCCTGCTTGTTTGGTTAGGACAACAGGAGGAGGGGGAGACGGAGCTGAGGTGTGCGGGCGACGGCATTGCTGAGGTTTTGCGCTGAGATCCAGCCATGTCCGAGGCCGACCGGCTGCGCCTCCGCGCGGCGGCGCTGGCGCTCGACAGCGGCGCCGCCGTGCGGGACAAGCCGGACTCCAAGGCCAACGTCTTCGCGGATCTCGGCTCCCCGGTCTCGCCGCTGCGGGCGCGGGCCAGCGTCACCACCTCCTCCTCCTCCTCGTCCGGCTCCGCCAAGTCGCCGGCGCAGTCGAATGTCGGCGCGGCGGGGCTGGCGGGCGGGAGGAGCCACTCCGGCGAGCTGGCGGTGGAGAGCAACCCGCCGCGCCTGCCGGGCCACCGCCGGTGCGGATCTGGCCCCTTGATATTCTCCGGCGGCGGCAGCAGCAGCGGAGGGAGCGGCGGAGTTGCGGGGGACCGCGGGAGCACGGCGAGCTCGCCGATGGCCAATGCGCTCCCCGCCGGGAACATCCGCCCGTCCGGCCGCGTTCCGGGGGCGGCCGCCGCGCCGCCGCCGCCGCCCCGCTCCCGCCCGGACGTGCTCGGATCCGGCACCGGCCACTACGGCCACGGGAGCATCATGCGCGGCGCCGGCTTGGCCCCCGCGAGGAGCGGCATTGACGCGCCGTCCTTCCTCTCGAGATCTCCGGCGAGCTCACCGGCCGCGCGGGGTACCGGCGGGGGTCTCCAGGAGATGACTCGTCTAGGCAACGAGTGGTACAAGAAGGGGGTGCACGGGGAGGCGCTGCGCTACTACGACCGTGCGGTGTCCCTGTGCCCCGAAAGCGCCGCGTGCCGCGGAAACCGCGCCGCCGCGCTCGTCGGCCTCGGCAGGCTGGCCGACGCGCTCCGCGAATCCGAGGAGGCCGTCCGGCTTGACCCTGCCAGCGGCCGCGCCCACAGCCGCCTCGCCGGTCTCTGCCTCCGGTGAGCTTCCTGCGCTACTCTCTCTGGAACCAGCATTGCGCGGAATCCATTAGATTTCAGTTCGATGCGTAGATCCCTACTTCTTGCTTTGATTTCCCATTGACTGTTCACGCCTGCATGTTGCTGTTGCTTTCTTGGCTCTAGTTGCCAGCTTTTCCCGTTAGCAAGTCCAGCTCCAAGAGGAAAGCAACATGATAGTTGTGCTCTTGCTTTTCCTTTTTGTTACTGCTTGATCGTCGCTGTCTGTAAATATTTTCCTGCTTGTGTGTGTTATATTATAAAAAAAAATGATCTTTGGGTTACACAGTGAGCACACTACTTAGTTCTTAGTTGATCTGCGAGTGAGGAAAACCCAGGATCTTGTCTTGGAAGCAAATTGGTGTTAAAGCGGTTCCAATCACACAATGCTGATGAAAGGGGGGGTTGCTTAGCTGTTTTTTTTTCTTTTTCGAAATGGGTTGCTTAGCTGTATTGTTTTGTAAGCTTGCTTGGTCCCAGTTTCATTAGGTACACTGGATTTTGACCACACAATGCTGATGGATACTGAATTTAATCCCAATTCCGTTCAAGAGCATTTCAGTGTTATTTTCAGATAATAATAGGTGTGCTCTATTTGCTTGAATTGTTACTGAAATGTTTGTTGTTCTCATTCTTGTAGGCTTGGAATGATTGAGAAGGCGAGGAGGCACTTAACACAGGCCAGGCATCTTCATGAGTCTGACCCTGCGGATTGGGAGAACTTGCAGGATGTGGAGATGCATCTAGGAAGAAGCACGGATGCCAGGAAAATTGGAGATTGGAAGAGCGCGCTGAGGGAAGCGGATGCTGCTATTGCAGCAGGAGCTGACTCCTCCCAGTTGGTAAAATCCTCCTCCTTTGCCTGTGTTTTCTCTCTTTGAAAGTGTTGGAAAATGGAAATAGTCCTACACTATGGATTCATGGTAGAATTTACATTGTCTTCTTATTTTTTACGCAGCTTCGTGCCTTGAGATCAGAAGCACTTCTTCGGCTCCACAAGCTAGAGGAAGCTGATTCGACTCTTACAAGCTTGCTGAAATTAGACACTGCATTACTATCTTGGACGGCAGTCAAACTCTCGGGCATGCTAGTTGAGTCTTATGTAAATATTGTGCGAGCCCAGGTTGACATGGCATTGGGAAGGTATGGTCTTCTAACCTGTAAAACTGATTGATTTTCTTGATTGGAGCAACAGCAACTTAGCATTATAGTTGGGAATGCTTTCTGCAGGTTTGATGCCGCTGTTGCAGCAGCTGAAAATGCTAGATGTATTGACCCTGGAAATGCGGAAGTTGGGATGATTCTTAATAATGTGAGACTAGTTGCAAGAGCTCGAGCCCAAGGAAATGAGCTCTTTAAGGCAGCCAAGTTTTCTGATGCATCTATAGCTTATGGCGAAGGGCTGAAGTATGATCCATCAAATCCAGTGCTCCACTGCAATCGAGCAGCTTGTTGGTGGAAGCTGGACCGGTGGGAGAAAGCTGTTGATGACTGTAATGAGGCACTGAGAATACAACCAAATTACACCAAGGCTCTCTTAAGGCGAGCAGTATCCTATTCCAAGGTAAGCATCAGCAATAGAGCATGCATTCTGATATTTTTGGCATTTCACTCAGTGCTGCTGTATTGATCTTGCTATTTTTTTAGCTCGAGCGTTGGGCTGATTGTGTGAGGGACTATGAGGTGCTCCGGAGAGAGCTTCCCACTGATACCGATGTTGCGGAAAAGTTGTTTCATGCTCAAGTTGCTTTGAAGACAACTCGGGGTGAGGATGTATCAAACATGAAGTTTGGAGGGGAGGTTGAGAGTGTTACCAACTTGGAACAATATTCTGCTGCCATACGTTCACCTGGTGAGTTTTTCCGAAGTACTTATTTTTTCTATTATAGTCAGATAAATTCAAGAGTGTATCTGTGTAGTATCATGAATAATGAGAACTGTAGCTTTTTTATGTGTATAAAACAATAAATCATCACTGATGCATTTCAATAGGCTTATATATTTGCCTGCATTACAATTTTGGTTGCCTGTCATATTCAGTATACTCTTTCTTCAGGGGTATCTGTTGTCTACTTCATGGGGACAATGAATCAACAATGTATTCAAGTTACACCTGCGGTGAACTCTCTTTGCAGCGAATGCCCCTCAGTGAATTTTCTAAAGGTAAGCTACTCGATGTCTCTCCTTCTACTCTAGTAATTTGATAAAAAATATCGAAATCAGTAATGAACTGCATTGTGACCCAACAGGTAAATGTTGAAGATAGCCCTATGGTAGCAAAGACAGAGAACGTGCGGATAATCCCTACATTCAAGATATACAAAGACGGCGTGAGAGTGAAGGAGATGATCTGCCCTACCTTGCAAGTCCTGCGCTACTCAGTGAGACACTATGCTGTATCCAGTTCTTGAGAAGCTTTGGGTACCGGAACCCGATCGATCCTGATTTCGTTGATGCATATCCAGTTCTTATGGCTTCCCCTTTCCCCCCTGCCAGCCAAACTTACAAACTACCAGCCTCCACAGCATTTCACCAGATGCATAATAATTCCCCTTTGAGCATGAGCATAATGAGCCGAGTTTGGTACGTGGAAGAGCCTCCCCCAGTTTTCCCCTTTCCCTCATATATTACCCATCCTTTGCTACCGTTCATATGCCGACCCCATTGAATTCTTTCACCTTTCAGGCTCTTCCACCCGGTTGTATTTTGATACATTTTGCTTTACATCTTAGTCCATAGACCAGCACCCATGGAGGGTAATGTTTGTAATGTTGTTTAGAGTAGAATATCATATAGAGAGGGGGGAGGGGAGGGGGTGGTAGAGAGGGGTTATCGTTACATGTATATACCATATAGCAAAACATCAGAATCCATTGGAAGATTGGAGAAACTGGAATTTTTGGTGCAGCTGGTGAGGAGGGTACAGGGTTATTTGTTGTTGTTATCATTTTATTTTAGTGGTAAAAAAGGAGAATCATTTGGTAATTGGTGCAGAGAGAGGGGGGAGAAGGTTGGTGTTAATTGATGCCATTTATCTGGTCTGTGGTGCTGAGAGTACCATCATAAGCTACCATTTTCATCATGAATAAAAACAGTCCAACATTCTTTCTGTTTTACTCTGTTGTTAGCTACATATTATTTATATGCTCTGCCTGTGATGATGGATCATGTGGATGATGAGCCTCCTGTATTGCATTGCCAACAATTTCTAGTCCTAGCTTTGCTCTAAGATTCTACAGAATGCAGAAATAGTACTACTTGTTTGCCAATATTAGCACAAGTGGTTACTGCTGATTGAAGATGCTTGTGTTTGTGTTGCTGTAAGTTTGGAGCAAGCAGCTGGCATGGCATGTGAGAGAGAACATGAGAGAGTTCTTGGGGGCAGAGATGATGGCAACATCAGCACTGGTCCTGCTTTGGGGCTCCGTGTGCGTGTGTAGTTGTATACTCCATACAGATGGTAATAACTGGTAGGTGTGGTAACCCAGCACGTACCCCGATGTGCTTAGGAGTGAGAGAAAGAAGAGACTTTTTGCGCTTTGTTTTCTTTCTCTAGGCTCTACTGTACGTGTAAAGCCATGATGAGCACAAGCCTCACACAGACACGCTCTCATTCTCTTTTCTCTCTAGCTCGCTGGTGATGATCAGATCTGGGCGCACCAGCTTGTAATGATTTGGGCCCCAAGGCCAAGTCCCTCCTAGCCTGGCAGAGCTGGACCCTTTTGAATGTGGTAGCTGCCTCATTCATTGCTTCGCAATCTACCACTCAATTCCTGAAAAAAAAAATACCGCCTCTCTCTCTCTCTAGTCTACACTCAATAGATATGCAGTAGAGTACTTAAGCCATATCTAAAGGTTCAGTCTAGATGAGCTCTTGCAGTGACAAAAGTCAAAAGAAGAGCCTGTCCCTGGGCCTCTCGACTGTGAGAGTGTCGAGATCTATAGAGAGATGCACATCTAATCTGAAAATCTGACTTTATTTTCTGTCTCTTTTGCTTAATTTATGGTTTCCCTGGTCTTCCAAGTACATAGTGGCCCAAGATATTCAAAGTCTTTAAAGAGTTGAAAAAGGAGTGAGCACCACAGGTGTCAGTGTGAGCCTACATGTCTCTGCATCCTTGACAAATGTAATTCTTTGTTTCATACTTATAACAAAGAAGGCGACTTTTGTTACGAGAAGTGAAAACAGTTCCTCAGCTCTAGGAAGTTTTTAAAAAATCGTAAATCGACATCTTCATTTTGATATTAAAGAAGAATCTAAAAAGAATATCTATACGAAAAATGATCTCTTCCCGGCTCCATTTCATTTCAGAAAAGAAACCAACCAGTCTGTCTTTTACCTAGCTACAAACTACAACCAAAAGCAAGTTTTCTGAAGATCTTTCAACAATATCTTCAGCAAGAGAGCAACTACCACGTCACTACCAGCTGACTTCTCAACTGGTCAAACTACAACACCATGCCGAAACCCTTCTAATAGCTTTCCAGGTTGCGATCTGGTCGAAACCCTTTGCAAGTCAAGCTGCCAGTAGATTGATAGGCTTCTTTTTTTTAGTTTGATGAGTAGCAGATCTACGAACTGGCTGATTTCCCCCCTTCTAGGTCCTTGAAGGGCACCTTCTAGTTCATCGGAAAATAGAGGACCAGACGCCACACCTATTTCTGTTAATACAAGTAACCAAAAGCAACATTACTTCTATTTATCCCATAGGACAGCATATGCTATATTAAAGTGCAAGAATATCTCGTTACAGTCTTACATAACCAATTAGATGCAATAAATTCAAAGTTTATGATATTAATATCAAAAACCTCTATAACATCGTCCCACAGAATCCTAGAAACTATGCATTTGAACATGAGATATTTAACAGATTCAAACTCTTTGCACAACTCACAATCATTTGATTTAGCCATACCCCTAGCTCTAAGGTTGTTTCTGGTCATTATATTATTTTAGGAGAACAACCAAAGAAAAACCTGAATTTTGTAAGGAATTTGAAGACTCCACATAGAATAAAAATAAATTGGATGCACACCCCTTAAGTTAGCAATGGGATACATAGGAGTGGAAGAATATACACCCTTAGTATCATATTGCCAAAGAAACTGCTCTTCATCCTCACTAAAGTTAATAGTTCTAGCTATTTTTAGCACCTCCTCCGATTGGACCATCATGTTCTTCTAAAAGTACACCTAAGTTGGGTACCATCCCATGATTTTTCAATAGTTTTAGTTTGTTGATTGGAAACAAAATAAATATAGGTTCCTAGTATTGTATTTGGAGTCAATCACTCTCCTCCAGAGGGACCCCTCCCCTTGAATCCATCTTTTGATCCAAGATCCTATAAGGAAGATGGTCAAATTCTGAAGTTTGGGAATGCCAGGCCCACCAAACTCTTTTTTCATACATACAGAATGGGCCAAATATATTTTGTGATTTCCACCTTCACCATTCCCCATAAAGTTAGCTAATTGAGTGTCTAGCAATTTCAGAGCCCATTTGAGGAGTTTAATGAAAGTTAGTAGAAAAATATAAATACTAGATAAATAAGATTGAATCAAGATATTCTTAGGTGCAGAAATTAGTAGTTTTCCTCTCCAGCCCGTAATCCTACTTAAGATACATTCTATCAGAGGTTGCAAATCTTCTCTTTTAATGTACCAAAATGTAAATGAATACCTAAATACTTGACCCTGAAGGTTTCGACAACACATTGGAAAATCTCAACAAAAGGTTGCACTTCGTCTATTTCCATGTTAATGTGAAGTAATATATTTTTATGAAAGCTTATCCTCATCCCAGATAAATTTTCAAAATAGCTTAGAATCCATTTTAGGTTAACCGCTTCTCTTGGATCATTCTCCTGGAATAATAGTGTGTCGTCAGCATAACAACATCCCCACGATTAAATATGGGACACAACCCCCTAACCAAGAAACAGTTGGTCCCTTTGACTAGCATTCTAGAGAAAACATCGACCACACAGTTAACCAAGATAAGGGCAATGGGGTCCCCCTATTTCAGACATTTTCCAGTAAGAAATAAGTTGTCTTCTACATCATTAACCTTGACACCAACATATCAACCTTGTGTAATTTTTCTAATCAGTCTCACAACCACAGGACAAAATCCTCTCAATTCTGGAACCTCGTAAAGGAACTATAGGTTTATTCTATCATAAGCCTTTTCATAATCAATTTTCAGAACAAGGACTTTATTTTTACTCCTATGTACTTCATGAATAATTTCATAAGCTATTAAGACATTTCTAGAATAAATATGCTCCTCATGAAGGCTGGTTGATGATAAGAAATAAGTCTATTTATAATTATAGCGAAACTATTAGTAAGCTCCGTATTTAAATGTTTAAGGAACAATTTAAGAGATTGATTGGTCTAAAATTTCTCATAGATCTAGAATCATTTTTTCCTTAGGGATAAGGGTGATCAAGCAAAATTTAGCCTATATAAATCAAGTTCATCTCTATAGCCAGCATTGAATAGGGCTATAAGATACCTTCAAAAAAAACATGGCTATAAGATTATCCTTGACAATATTCCAATATGTTCTATAAAACATTAAAAGAGAGGCCATCCGGACCAAGAGCACCATCAGCATAAGAGCCAAACACTGCTTCCTTAACCTTTACTCCAGTAAAAGCTCTACCTAACATCTCATTTTTTTCTATACTAACTTTCTCCTCATGAGAGAAAAGGTCATATTTAAGTTCAATATCAGGTCTATCCTCAAAGCTAAAAATATATTTATAGAAACCAGAGGCTATTTTAATCACATTCTTTGTTTAAGTAACTCGTCCTTGAGGACCATCTAATGCATAGTTCTTTTGCTCCTCTGATTTTCTATTGCATAAAAGTTTGTAGTATTCCTATCCCCTTCAACTATATTCATATCTATTGATATCTGCTTACCTTTTGTTTCTTCTATGATCCAAAATATCTTTACATCTCTTAGTATGAATTCAAATCTAGCTCTCTTCTCAGCGGAAAGAACTTGAGTTTCTCGTTTAACATCAAGAATATCTTAATATTCCATTAAACATTTCTTTTGTATCCTAACATGATCCTCAAAATTGGCACTCTGACCTTTAGCTAATTTTCTCAACCGTCTAATTTTCAGGAACATCTATTTTTTGAAATTTTCATTATAGCTGCCTGGGGGATTTGGAAGGAAAGGAATAATTTAATTTTTAAAGGTATTGCACCCTCAAGAGACTCTTGGAAGGAAAGAGTAATTTCAGATCTAAATCTTCTAAGGTTCGGGGTTAGCCAAAACCTAGAAAGTACAATCTCTTTGTTTATAGATAGACTCTAGATAAATTTTGTAAAGTGGGTGTATGCACCTGAGATGATGTAAATATTGTTGAGGTTTTAATATAGTACCACAGTAGGAGCCTCACCTATTGTTTTTGGTCAAAAAAAAATTTAGCTTGCTAGATGTCAACAACGTATGTGCTTCAGATTTGCAAAGACCGGGCTTTGATGACCAAATCTTTGAATTTACGAATAGCTAGCCACCACTCTTTAAATTTAAAAACCATATTTTCTGGGAATTTGGTTTTCACCAGAATCCCAAACAATGGGTGTGTGATCATGACCTATTCTAGACGAGGCTCTACATTGGCCAAAGAAATATTTGAGTCAAAGTGGAAAATACAAAAAAAATCCTATTAAGTTTGCACTTTACTAGGTTTTCCCTATTGTTTCCCCATGTCTTAGCTCTGCCGGCTAATCCTATTTCCAGCAGGGCCCAAATTTCAACCTATGCATTAAAATTGTCTACCCACTTAAAATATACATTTCTATTGCTTTTATCATGAGGAGACCTAAAAAGATTAAAGTCTCCAGCTATCATAGAAGTCGCATCCCAAATAAGAAAAAGCTCATAAAGTTTAGAGATGAACTCTTGTTTTTTCCCAATTGGCACAACCATACACAATTGTAATCCTACAAATTAATTTAGAAACTCTATTATTAAGAGTTATATTGACATGTAAGTTTTTATTTTGCCAACAATGATCTCAAAAGTATCTCAATTAACGCTTACAAGAATACCACATGATGAGCATACTGGTGGGAGATGATTCCTATTTTCCATCATACATTTAAGGACGGAGTTACTAAACTGTTATTTTTTTGTCTCTTGTAAACCTATATAATCTAGATTTAAAGGTAGTAAATTTTCATCAACGAATCACTTCTGCTATTTTAAAAACCACATATCCTTAACACATTTTCCTGGGGTGTTTGCCCCAAAACTTTCTATGTACTTCTATCCAGCATGTGAGACTCTGTGGTGCATAAAATAATTATTGTTGTGTGGATAGTTGCAAATATGGACGTTAAAATAAACTAGCCAAACAGTAAACCAATAAGAGATGAAATTTAGCTAAAACCGATGGGCAAAAAAACTGAAGTAAAAATCACGCAGTAGCCTAAAGTATTAGGCTGAACTGTAAATCGCTTAAATAAAAAATCAATCTAAGATAGGTGTGATACATTCTGTTGTCATCGGAGGCACGCCATCATGTTGCCGATCATGTGGACGGTCTCAGGAATGACAATGGATGACCCTCCTCATCGTCGGAGTCCTTCATGATATTCTCCCAAGACGTGACATCGTCTTGGTCACTGTGTCCATCGTAGAGGCAATGTTTGTTATAATTTTTTCATTAATCATCAATACCAACTAAGGGCACCAGATGCATTTTTCAACTGTAATTTTGCAATAAAATTCCAACACAATCATAGTTCAACAATGTCAAACGAACACAAATAGACACACGATCATCTACAATATAGTGTTTCTTTACTTTTTTAAAGAAGGAAATACACTTCTTGTGCCCTCGGTTATTGCTCGAATCTAGGTAAAAAAGAAGCTTGACCCTTGTTTGTAAAAGAGGTGCAATCTTGGTCGCTCATACCGGAACAATGTTGTTTTACAACAAAGCCATTTTGGATGACAGTTCACTAATTTTTCTCATGAGTAGGCCCAACCAGCATGATTATTTCGGTGAAATATTTTCGTAAGATTAGTGGAAGGTCAATAGGAAACTTATCAAATGATAAAAATAATAATACATAATCTAAAAGGAAAGCACCATATAGATATTTCAAAAAAAATGGTCAAGAAAATAGATTTAACTTGAAATGGATCTTTTCATTACTAGATAACTTGAATGTAAAAGAGAAACAAAAATAAATCATAATTTGTTAACATTTCATGATAAATGAGGTTTTTTTTAAAAAAACACACTTAATAATATTATAAAGCATCGTATATATTTCCTCCATACTGGTTTATAAGCCCATCGAGAAAAACTTTAACCATTGATTTGGTCAGCAAAATATAAGATATATGTCACATTTTTTATATCATTGAATTCATAGAATTTTTCAATAGTACAACTTTTGTGGCTTGTATTTAATATTTTATTAACCAAATTAGTGGTCAAATTTTTTACGGAGCAGTTAATAGGCTTATAAATCGGTATGGGGAGAGTAGTAGATGCATTGTTTTAAAGTGCACTGTCGTCGTGGGGAACAGACAGATGCCATAGGATGGCTTAAGTTGGGGCCGAATGGACGCTAGAGGATTCGGGGGAGGGTTTGTGATTAGATGGGATGAACTTCCGGATGGTTTCCTCAAGAACTTAGCCAAGGTTAGAGGTTGAAGAAGAAAGACATAAGGAAGAACTCGCTCTAGATCATCTTCTTTATTGATCTCCACAGGTTACAAGTTTGTGCTTACAAGATCTCTCCCTCTCTGCTCATCGCTCCCGAGTACGGGTGTGCCCCCTCTCCTTATATAGGGGAGAGGGTGGCTTACAGGGGAAGAAACCCTAATGGCATCTTTGACTAGACAAACTACTTTACAAAGTTACTTTAATCATAGATGACACCGGGGTCTTCTTTAATCAGGGAGGATGACGTCCTCCGGCTTCTTTCATCGTCATCCTCTTCTTTATCGTCAGGCCTTCGTTTAAAGCTACTTTGCTTAGCTCATCTTTGTCCTCTAGCTCTGGAGAGAATCTTTGACCAGTCCTGCCGACGTGCTACAACGTACTTCTTACCGGTAGTCCGGTGTCTTTTCTATCCGGTTCCGGTATACCCCTTCTGGGGATACCGGCTTAGCTTTACTTAGCCAAATCCTTAACTTCGTGCTCTGGCATAAACATTAAACTGGTATCTTGATGGCTCAAACCATCCGGTTTGGCATGCCTTTGGCATACCGGGGGTCATCCCCCAACATTAGTCCCCGAAGCTGGTATAGTCTGGCGGATTCTATCCAACAGACCATGCCAGGTTCTCACGTCTTTGCATACCGGTTTAATCTATCCGGCGCTTAGCTTAGACCCGGCATCTTTGCCCGGACTCACGTTTTCTCTCTTTGCAAGGCATTTTCCGGAATCTTATCCTCCGGCATCTTAGTCATTAAACACCTCCTCGGCGAAGTCGAGAATTTCTCGGGCCCCGCGCCTGTCAGTGACATGCGCACTGTGACTGACGCGTCAGTGTCAGGGGTCACTTCCCTTCGGCTTCCGCGCGCGTATTAACTGCCTCACAGCGGATCCTAGCCACCGTTCTGGATCCGTGTGCACCTCCCTGTGGCTTTCTGTTTTTACGTGTATCGCTGCGCCACGCGGCGGCCCGTGGAGCGAACCGTCGCGGCCCGCGGACCGAACCGCCGTGGCCCGGTGGTTTTCGGTCCACCTCTCTCTCTTCCTTTATAAGGCGAAACCGCCCCTTCTTCTTCCTCTTCTCGCATTCCCCACTTCTTCGCGCACAGTGTCCTTTGCTCTCTGCGCCTCCGCCGCTTCGTTCGCCGCTCGAGCTCCGCCGCCCGGCGAATCTCCGCTACTGCTCCGCTGGACATCACCGAACTTCGCCGCGCGAAGAACCTCTGCGGTGCTCCTCTCGCGGTCGCGGCATTGGTGTTTCCTCAAGCTCTTCTCCACCTCGCCGTCGACGGAACTCCTCGCCAACCGCAAGCTCGCCACTCCACCGGCGAGCCACTTCCTCTGCGACTCCACCGCCTCAGGTTAGGCTCAATCTGCGTTTACCCCTCTTTTCCTTGCTTTCTAGATCTTGAGTTGGTAGTGTATTTACTTCCCCTTTTCTTTTGCTTTTTCTCTTACTCGTAGATCTTCGCGCGGGGGTAAATCGTGGGATTCGTGTTTCTCCGCGTCAAATCTCATGTCTAGTGAGGAGTCTTCCTCTGCCTCTTCTTCTGCCTCTTCCTCTGATAGCCGGCATAGCCAATCCTCCGACGGATTAACCGCCGATCTTGTCCAGATGGACATCGATTCCGGTAGCGACCAAGAAGCCGGGTAGCTCTAGCCAAGCTTCCGGCGTAGATCACGCCGGTATCACACGCGGGGCCTGGATGGGCTCCAACGTCAGCCAGTACGAAATTGACTGGCTTTACCGGTCCAGGAGGATTCCGGAGGGAGTATCCTGCCGGCTCCACGGCGGCGAGATTGAACCGGTGCTTGAACCCGGTGAACGCGTTGTTTTTCTCGCTCACTTCGAGCGCGGCTTCGGCCTTCCCGCCTCTCCTTTCTTCCGGAGTTTCCTTGATTTTTACCAACTCCAACCTCACCATCTTCCCGGCAACGCCGTTTTCTACCTCTCTTGCTATGCCACCTTCATGGAGGCTTATATCGGCATTCGTCCCACTCGCGAGACGTTTGCCCGTTTCTTTGCTCTTCGGATCAATTCCGTTCAGGGCAAGGACATCCCTAAACCCAAGCCCCCCGTACAATGCGGGTCTTGCATCATCGGCTCCCGCCAAGGGAGCCCTTTTTTCAAGTTTTCCGGTCTCGAGTCATGCCGGCTATGGCAAGGGACCTTCTTCTACGTGAAGAACGACGGTGCCACAGATCTCATCGATCTGCCGCCTTTTAATCCGGCGCCGCCCAGAAAAATCAACTGGAGCTACAACCCGAAGACAGATCACATCGAAACAAACCGGGTGGTACGCTTCATGAAGGAGCTGATGAAGGAGAGTAACATCTGCTCTGATGATATTATCCGCGCCTTCATCTCGCGGCGGGTGCTTCCTCTTAAGCGCCGCACTCATAAGATGAGCGAGATGTACGGTCCCGGTGATCCTACCAAGATCACCGGACTTCCTCTCAGCAAGAAGGACATTGTCCTCAAGGCTAGGCAGATCTGCCGGACTCGCCATGCCGGATGATTGGGAATGGGGCCTTCGGCCCCTCAGTTCCACTAACCCTCCGACCCAAGAAGTAAGAAATTACGCAACTCGGGTCGGTTTACCGGTAACTTTTATACTGTGACTAATCCTTTTTTCTTTTGTTTTCAGGCCAAGGACTGCTTCCCCCGCATTGACTCAGACCGGCGAGGCCCTTGCCGGAAGCGTGCTCTTGACAAGTTCGACCCGGACCCCTTCATTCATTGGCAGGACCTGAAGATGGGCCGGACTCCAGCCTCGCGCCTCGGCAAATCTCCACCGGAACCATCCGGTTCGTCTGACGACCTGACCTTGCTTGAGGTAGCTCTTCTTTTTGACCTCTCATATTCTTCTGTTATTGTCCCTCTGTAGATGTTCCCTCAGCCAACATCAACCCACAGGTCCACGAGCACGTTCCTCCCCTGCAGGCCGAGGCAGGCCAAGAGTTTGTGGAGAAGCTCATGGCCCAAGGCCAAAAGAACAAGGCTCCGGCCTCTGACGCCGGTTCGAGCCCGACCCCTGCATCCAAGCGCTTCCGGACTGAACCCTTTGCGGGGCAGGTCGCAGGCGTGAGGCGCTACAAGAGCAGGCAGATGCCGACCTCTTGCAGGTAAGGCCCCGTTTCTCCGCTTGTTTTGTTTTTACCAAGTTCTTTTGCGGTTGCTTTTTTCCAACCCTTTCTTTTTCTTTCTTTCAGCCCCGCGCTCAAGCTCGGCCCCACGCCTGAGGGCTCTGCCGGATCCGCAAGGACCTCAACTCCTCCTCCTCACTCAAGCCCGGCACCACCTGGTGCCGGCAACACCTCTGCCTCCCCTCCGGGAGGCACTACAAGTTCGGGGCGCACGGCCCCTATACCGCCAGATCACCGCGCGGAGGAGGACCTTGTCTCCCCTCCCGAGAACCAAGACACCGGCGCCAGCAACATCGGCGCCGGAGAAGAAGCTGCCGGGCGGGCGGAACCTCTGGTTCCTCCCGTCCTAGAAAAGAAGAAGAAGACCAAGACGTCTTCCCCCTCCAGAGCCACGCCGGAAGCTTCCGCACCGGCAAGCTCCAACCCGGGTGACGCGCCTGGCGCTCCCCTTCTCCCAGGACCACGCCAAAGCCACCGCCGGAAGCTCCTCGCACCGAGCCAGCCGGTGCCACTCCAACGGCGCCGCCGCCCAAGACCTTGACGCTCGTCAAGGGGAAGGCAACGGCCTCTAGCGCCCCCTCCGGCGGCCAGCAGCCCTTGGTGCTGCACGTCGCCCGCGCCGCTAGCGCTGCCGGCGAGAAGGCCACCGGCCTGCTTGGCCGGATCACCGAGTTCCAGCGTGAAGGCCAGGAGTTGGGGCACTTGCTGCCCTACGCGGAGAAGTGGAATGCCGCGGACATGTCCAAGGCAACCCGCGGCCTGGGCAAGGACCGGCTACCGATGCCTGACCCTGTTGGTGAGCGGTGCTCAGAAGAGCACTTCATGCGGCTGCGTCGGGCCGTCAAGGAGCTGGACAGCGCGTGGTTCGATGCCACGAATAACATGATGGTAAGTCTCACAAAGCCTGTTCCATTTTTTGATTCATCTTGGTTTCTCTTCTTCTGGCTCTTTTCTATCTTTCCTTGAACTTTCAACTTTATGCCGGTTTCTCTTTTTTGCTGAATCTTGTCTATTCTCCCAGTCCCCGGGTTTCGTGTTGAGAGCGTAGCTCTTAGCGCGAAACTTAACTAGAAGCGCGCGAAACCGGCATAGTTAGTCCCCGAGTTTCGGGTTGAGATCTTTGCTCTTAGCGCGAAACTTAACTAGAAACGCGCGAAACCGGCATAGCCAGTCCCCGAGTTTCGGGTTAAGATCTTTGCTCTTAGCGCGAAACTTAACTAGAAACGCGTGAAACTGGTATAGCCAGTCCCCGAGTTTCGGGTTAAGATCTTTGCTCTTAGCGCGAAACTTAACTAGAAACGTGCGAAACCGGCATAGCCAGTCCCCGAGTTTCGGGTTAAGATCTTTGCTCTTAGCGCGAAACTTAACTAGAAACGCGCGAAACCGGCATAGCCAGTCCCCGAGTTTCGGGTTAAGATCTTTGCTCTTAGCTAACATCATTTCCTTGAACAGACCACGGCTGACGCTCGGAAGATCCTCTTTGAGGAGCTTCTTTGGGAGCACCGGGACCTCGCTGAGGCACACAGCAAGTGCCAAGGTAAATCTCTGCGCCTCCGGCATCTTTTTACCGGAAAGCTTTCTTTCTCTCAATTCATAACACTTATGATTTTCTGTTTCAACAGCCATCCCGGAAGCTTCTATTGAGGCCCTCAGGACGCAGCTTGCCACCGCCCAAGGTACAGCTTCCTGTTTTCCAGTTAACTTGCTTTCTCTACATTGTATCAGTACAACTTTGCTAACACTCTCTTTCCGGGTTCCAGAGAAGAAGGACCATCTCATCCGGCAGCATCAGGAGGATCTGAGCGCCCAGAGAACCAGCTACAAGGAGCTCAAGGATCAGCTTATCCAGCTTGGTCTTGACCATGCCCAGGCGCTGAAGGCTGCTGAATCCGCTGCGGAGGCCAAGCTGCATGAGGCGCTGGAGGATGCTGGCAATGCCAATGTGGTGTTGCAGGCTGAGCTGGAAGAGGCCGCTCAGGCGCGGAAGGCAGCCGAGGACAAGGCCGCGCGGCTGGAGGCGGAACAGAAGGAGTACGACCTTCTGGTTACGCAGACTGACGCGCTTGCCCTCCGTAAGTTTCTCTTTTTTCCTTTCCGGTTGCTGCTAGCTTATCTGTTCCGGTAGCATGTGCTTAGCTTCTTTTCTTTGTCTTGCAGGGCTCTTCCCGGACTCCCAGGCATTTGCCGTGAAGAAGGTTGGAGAGCGCCGGGTGCTACAGGCATATGAGAACCTGGGTGCGCCCTGGGATCCCTATGACCACCTGGTTGCGCTGAACGCGCGGGTCTCCCACATGCGCTGCGTGGATCGGAACCTCTCTGACATTCCGCAGGTGGCCACCCAGCTCTACAGGACTCTCTGCTCGGAGAAGAAGTGCCAGACACCTTCTCCCTCATCAGCGACCGCCTGAAGGGTGCCGGCCGAAGGATCCGGGAGTGGCAATGCTCTGCTGCCCGTGCCGGAGCAGACTCAGCGCTTCGCGTTGCCTGCTCCTGGTACCCGGAGCTGGACCTGGATGTCTTCACCGGCGTGCGCGAAGGGGCTGAAACCGACCTGGACCCGGTCCTCACCGCTAAGCGGCAGGATCGAGCGTACCACATCGCGGAGTACGCTGATATGCGCACCTTCATCCCCCCTCCTCCAGACGTCAAGGACTATCTGAGCGATGAGGAGGAAGGTGAAGACGCTGATGAGGCCGGAGCCGGTGACGTGCCTCCAGAGGGTCCTGATGCCAACGACGCTCCTCCCGAAGCCCCTGTTGCCTGAATGTTGCCTGTTATCTGATTGCCTGTTGTAAGGGTATTTTACCCTTATTCATTATTTTGGTAACAATGATACCGTGCTAGAGTATTTGGCCTAATATGTTTATAAGGATAATCTCAGGTATTAGGCAATGAGGCATAAATGGTGTATCAAAGGAACAAGAAAGCTAAAGGAGACCCCCCACTTCAACAACAATCGAAAAGGGGTCTACAGCAGAAATCCGGTCTGCAGCCCGGTCCAACCGGGCCAGCAACCGGCCTGTCCGGCGCACAGCTCGGTCAACCGGTCGCCAACCGGGGAAGTCCGGCGCACGACCCGGTCGACCGGCCGCCAACCGGGTTCTTCACCAGAACACAAGGAATCCGGTTGCCGACCGGTCAACCGGCCTACAGACCGGCGGGTCCGGCGCACGGCCCGGTCGACCGGTCGCCAATCGGACGCCAACCGGCCGCCAACCGGAGGAGCTCCGGGACCGGCAAAGGGCGTCCGGTCACCGGTCCGGTCTGACCGGCCTCACCACCGGGCTGTCCGGCTCCGTGGCCCGGTCAGCCGGGTTTCTCGAGGAAAATGCTGAGGTGGCAAGTGACCAACGGCCATATTTCGAAGAACACTATAAATAGGCCTTCTCCTACCTCGAACAGGTTAGGCACTACACTACAAGTCTGTTCTTGAGCTCTCTCTCTCTTACTCCATTACTAGAAACACCAAAAGCCTCGGATCTACCTCCTCCTCCACCCAAACTCAAATCCTCTCGGGAATCGCTAGAGGAGGACCTGATCTACTGTTCTACCAAGCCAAATCTCATTCCCCCTTGTATTCATCGAGAAGCTTGCTTCCTAGGGTTCCTTGGAAACCCTAGGTGGGCAAGAGGAGTCCGGAAGCATCCGGGCGGTGGATTTGCTCCGGGCAAGATTGTGAAGGTTTGGAGGCTGCCCGATACGTCTCCGACGTATCGATAATTTCTTATGTTCCATGCCACATTATTGATGATATCTACATGTTTTATACACATTATATGTCGTATTTATGCATTTTCCGGCACTAACCTATTAACGAGATGCCGAAGAGCCGATTCTTTGTTTTCTGCTTGTTTTTGGTTTCAGAAATCCTACAAAGGAAATATTCTCGGAATTGGACGAAATCAACGCCCGGGGTCCTATTTTTGCACGAAGCTTCCGGAAGACCGAGGGGAAAGGAAGTGGGGCCACGAGGCGCCGACACCACGGGCGGCGCGGCTCGGGCCCCGGCCGCGCGGCCCTAGTGTGTGGGGCCCTCGTGTGGCCCCCGCGTTGCCCTTCCGCCTACTTAAAGCCTTCGTCGCGAAACCCCCGGTGCCGAGAGCCACGATACGGAAAACCTTCCGGAGACGCCGCCGCCGCCAATCCCATCTCGGGGGATTCGGGAGATCGCCTCCGGCACCCTCGCCGGAGAGGGGAATCATCTCCCGGAGGACTCTTCACCGCCATGGTCGCCTCCGGAGTGATGAGTGAGTAGTTCACCCCTGGACTATGGGTCCATAGCAGTAGCTAGATGGTCGTCTTCTCCTCATGTGCTTCATTGTCGGATCTTGTGAGCTGCCTAACATGATCAAGATCATCTATCCGTAATTCTATATGTTGTGTTTGTCGGGATCCGATGGATAGAGAATACTATGTTATGTTGATTATCAATCTATTACCTATGTGTTGTTTATGATCTTGCATGCTCTCCGTTATTAGTAGAGGCTCGGCCAAGTTTTTACTCTTAACTCCAAGAGGGAGTATTTATGCTCGATAGTGGGTTCATGCCTCCATTAAATGCGGGACGAGTGACGTGAAAGTTCTAAGGTTGTGGATGTGCTTGTTGCCACTAGGGATAAAACATTGATGCTATGTCCGAGGATGTAGTTATTGATTACATTACGCACCATACTTAATGCAATTGTCTGTTGTTTTGCAACTTAATACTGGAAGGGGTTCGGATGATAACCTGAAGGTGGACTTTTTAGGCATAGATGCATGCTGGATAGCGGTCTATGTACTTTGTCGTAATGCCCAATTAAATCCCACAATACTCATCATATCATGTATGTGCATTGTCATGCTCTCTTTATTTGTCAATTGCCCGACTGTAATTTGTTCACCCAACATGCTATTTATCTTATGGGAGAGACACCTCTAGTGAACTGTGGACCCCGGTCCATTCTTTTACATCGAATACAATCTACTGCAATACTTTCTTTACTGTTTTCTGCAAACAATCATCATCCACACTATACATCTAATCCTTTGTTACAGCAAGCCGGTGAGATTGACAACCTCAGCTGTTTCGTTGGGGCAAAGTACTTTGGTTATGTTGTGCAGGTTCCACGTTGGCGCCGGAATCTCTGGTGTTGCGCCGCACTACATCCCGCGGCCATCAACCTTCAACGTGCTTCTTGGCTCCTCCTGGTTCGATAAACCTTGGTTTCTTTCTGAGGGAAAACTTGCCGCTGTACGCATCACACCTTCCTCTTGGGGTTCCCAACGGACGCGTGCTTTGTACGCGTATCAAGCATATTATCTGGCGCCGTTGCCGGGGAGATCAAGACACGCTGCAAGGGAGTCTCCACAATCCAATCTCTTTACTTTGTTTTTGTCTTGCTTTATTTTATTTACTACTTTGTTTGCTGCATTATATCAAAACACAAAAAAAAAATTAGTTGCTAGCTTTACTTTATTTACTGTCTTGCACTCTATATCAAAAACACAAAAAAATTAGTTACTTGCATTTTACTTTTGTTACCATGTCTAGTTCTGCACTTGTTACTTCTTCACACGAGGAATTAGTCTTCACTTTTAAACAAGGGGATGAGGAGAGTTTTAAAGATGCTTGGTCCAGAATTTTTACTTCTTATCGTAAAGTTGAACCTCAAATGACTCTAAGTTTGCTCCTTAGTAATTTTTATTTTGGTCTTATGATTCGCTATAGATATGCCTTGGATGCTCTAGTGGGAGGCGATTTCCTTCATTGCAATGGGGATCAAGCTTTTAATGCCATAAAGAAGTTGGTTGCATCACATGATTCAGGCTGATAACTTTGATTCAGCCCTTATTAGCATTTATAATAGATTAAACACTCTTGAGACAAGTGCATCTCGCTTGAATGAAAATTATGGATATGTTCGTAACCGTCTTGATCAAGTTTTGGTGAACTCTGAACCTTCATTATGGGATCCTACTATTAAAATTGCTATCGGTGACCAAACTCTTCATGCTAATTGTGATATTATGTCTGAATTTTGCCTAATGCCTAAGAGTATTCATGAATCTTTGAAACTTTGGGGATTTGTTGAAGGGGGAGAAGGAATAACCCTTATTGATAACTCTGTTATAATTCCTAAAGGAATAGCTGCGGGTGTGCATACAACCATTCTTGGGAGAACAATATCCATTGATTACCTTGTTATTGAATGTGCAGGAACAGGACAAATCACACTCGGAAGATCCCTGCTGAAACTATTGGGAGCAGTCATAGATATGGGAGAAGGCACCCTTAAATTCACCTCTACACCCGAGGGTAGACATATATTCCCTAAGCCAAAGAGTAAGAAAAAGAACAAGAAAGGTAAGGGTAAAGCCCAAGGTAATGTCGATGCATCATCTCTTGATAACACTTGATATACACTTTCTGCGCCTAGTTGAAAGGCGTTAAAGAAAAGCGCTTATGGGAGACAACCCATGTTTTTACTACAGTATTTTTGTTTTATATTTGAGTCTTGGAAGTTGTTTACTACTGTAGCAACCTCTCCTTATCTTATCTTTGTGCATTGTTGTGCCAAGTAAAGTCTTTGATAGTAAGGTTCATACTAGATTTGGATTGCTGCGCGATAGCAGATTTCTTTCGTTGTCACGAATTTCGACCTGCCTCCCTGTAGGTAGCTCAGAAAACTATGCCAATTTACGTGCGTGATCCTCAGATATGTACGCAACTTTCATTCAACTAGCAGTGTGGCCCTCGCAAATGCGAGGGCATCATTCTTTTTGTGTCAAGAGTGTTCACGGGAACATTGGGAGGGCATCATTCTTATTGTGTCAAGAGTGTTTATGGCTACAATTTTCATTGTTGTTGCAAGATAAATATACAATTGTCATTTCCGAAATATACAAAGAGTGGATTTTGTACACCCACGCAGGGTCTGGGTGTTTCCGTTACCATCCATTGTGTTTTGAGATTCGGATAAAAAGAGGAGATAGAAATAAATCTTTCCATCTATCATGGTGGGCATGAATCTCGAAAAATAAATGGACAGTGACGAAAACACCCACACCATGCGCGGATGATTTGTTGATTACATTAAAGAGGCTATGGATGGTTTGAAATACCAAGTTACCAACTCTCCTTGAATTTATGTTGTGTATCTAGGAGGCTATCCGAACCGGAGGCCCTAATATTCTGCAGTGAATCAAGTACGATCAAGTTTTTTTTTACAGACTATTATATATTCGCCTTTGCTTAATTTTTTTTATTTTTAGCGGTTATTTAGTACATTAGTCTCTTTCATATCTGAATATCGATACCCATCTGTGTCAACCCAGATTATGCAGTTACATAACTATTAATTTATTTTCAAATCCTAGGCACACAATTAGATCTAACTATCATTATAACTAAGGTGACATGGCTTAATGTGGTGTCTCTGTTCTAGGACTCATTTATCTTACTTTTAGTTAGTATATAATAGATAGATATGGAGCACATCAGCTTTTTTCTTCGAAAGGCTCGAGACTCTTCAAGATTTCACAATGAAATGCTTGCACTAACTTTGCATGTGTAATATACTCTGTTCAGAAAAATGTTTGCATAGATCACATATGAGCATAAAACTAAGTCGATTACCATATATTATAGAAACTAATAGATTGTTGTGATCGGTATAGGTCATTCAACTAATTCCTAAATTTTTTATGTTCGTACAAATATTCAAATATGCCGTTAGTTTTGGAGAAGTGGTATTTTTTGATGCACCACCAATGCCTCCCGTAATTTTTTTTACATCAACGCATTAGCGTAGATCAGCGATTTTCATCTCGGATAGGAAAAAATATAAGTGGTCGTTGATATTGCCGGTTTCTAGAAATACCAATATTTCAAATACGTTGTTATTTTTGAAAAATTATTGTTGTTGATACACCATCGTTGCCTCATGTAAATATTTTTATACATCTACGTATTAGTGTATATCATCGTTCTTTTATCTTGGGTGGGAAAAATACCGGTTATCACCAGTATTATTGGTTTTCGGAAATACCGATCCTAATACCATCGAGATTTGTAAGATGAATTTACCAACCCGTCCAAAATTTACAAAAGAAAATAAAATTTGGTCAAACTTTGTAGATACCAGTAATTTTCGTCCGGTACAAAATTTCTCTAGTAATTGGAAAGATCGACCAATATTTGAAATCCGCCTTTATTTTTGCCCCCTAAATTTTCCATTACATCGAGGTATTAATATATATCATCGTGTTTTATTTCGCGTGGAAAAAATACCAATGGTCACTTGTATTATTGGTTTTCAGAAATACCACTCGTAATATCGTCCGAGCTTTGTCGAATAAATTTGCACACTCGTCCAAAATTTACCAAAATAAAGTCAAATTTGAGTAAATTATATAGATATCAGTAACTTCGTCTAGTAGGAATTATCTCGCTAGTAACCGTAAAATCGGGTTGAGGAGAAATTTCGGAAATATCGGCGAAAAATGTTTGCATAGATCACATATGAGCATAAAACTAAGTCGATTACCATACATTATAGAAACTAATAGATTGTTGTAATCGGTATAGGTCATGCAACTAATCCCTAATATTTTATGTTCATACAAATATTCAAATATGTCGTTAGTTTTGGAAAAGTGGTATTTGTTGATTCACCACCAATGCCTCCCGTAATTTTTTTTTACATCAATGTAGATCAGCGATTTTCATCTCGGATAGGAAGAAATATCAGTGGTCACTGATATTGCCGGTTTCTGGAAATACCAATATTTCAAATACGTTGTTATTTTTGACAAAAAGTTGTTGTTGTTACACCATGTTGCCTCCTGTAAATATTTTTATACATCGACGTATTAGTGTATATCATCGTTCTTTTATCTTGGGTGGGTAAAATAATGGTCGTCACCAGTATCATTGGTTTTTGGAAATACCGATCCTAATACCATCGAGATTTCTCAAATGAATTTACAAAGCCGTCCAAAATTTACGAAAGAAAATAAAATTTGATCAAACTATATAGATACAAGTAATTTTCGTCCGGTACAAATTTTCTCGCTAGTAATTGGAAAAATCGACCAATATTTGAAATCCGAATTTATTTTCGCCCCCTAAGTTTTTTCATTCCATCGACTTATTAATATATATCATCGTGTTTTATTTCGGGTGGGAAAAATACCAATGGTCACTTGTATTACTGGTTTTCAAAAATACCGCTCGTAATATCGTCCGAGATTTGTCGAATAAATTTGCAAACTCGTCCAAAATTTACCAAAATAGTCAAATTTGAGTGAATTAAATAGATACCAGTAACTTCGTATGGTAAGACTTCTCTCGCTAGTAACCCTAAAATCAGGTCGAGGAGAAATTTCGGAAATACCGGCCAATAAATTGTTTAACGTATATTAGTAAAATTCCCGTATTGATCTCCTTGCTAAACTTTGTAGCATGTAATTACATGTCACGTAGATTTTTTGTTTGCATATCCTGCTAAGATGCACGTGCATCGGTAGTTCAGCATTTTTGATCTTTTAGTTGCTACAAATATCATAGATGGGCTACCGTGAAAAAAAAAGGACTGCATCTAGAGTCCTATGATGATAGGACATAGACCGTGTCACTTTTTTCCGTTTTATCTAAACCGTGTGAGGAGCGGAGTCAGCTAGCAAGTCTATTTTCAAATGGATCAGGATAGTCAAGTCTAGTACGATTTTCTTCAGATTTAATTACTCTTCTTTCCAAGTCTACGTTTGAAAAAAAAAATGGAACCGTATAGGAACTACACAATTCTCTGTTACCAATCGTGACATTAGTTTACTTTTGTACACGCATATTGTTCTACGTAACACTTTATATCTTTAAATCTCAGACATTAAAATTCAAATCATTGGTTTCTAATTTTTGAGCATATGTGGATTAACCGTGTGCCTCGAAAAACTCCCTTATTTTGCTTTTAGTATATAATAGATTTGGGAATTTTCATTTGAGCAAGTCTGGTGCCTCAATAAAATCCATCTTTACGGACTGTTCTGTTTTGACAGATTCTGCCTTTTATTTTGCATTGCCTCTTTTTTGCTATGATGGATGAATTTCTTTGTTCCATTAATGTCCAGTAGCTTTATGCAATGTCCAGAAGTGTTAAGAATGATTGTGTCACCTCTTAACATGTTAATTTTTATTGTGCACTAACCCTCTAATGAGTTGTTTCGAGTTTGGTGTGGAGGAAGTTTTCAAGGATCAAGAGAGGAGGATGATACAATATGATCAAGGAGAGTGAAAGCTGTAACACCCCTGTTCTGCTAAACCTAGTTTAGGGTTTTGATTGTGCATCATTTCATCAGCATCATGATTTTCTAAGAAAATTGCACAAAAGGAAATGTTTTGAAAACCCTAATGGTAATTTGAATCTCCCTCTCTCGCATTCAAATGTTCAAAGTATTTCAAAATTTCCAAAGTCAACATACATGGCACTTTGTAAAATGTTTGACAAGCCAGGTTATGTTGAAAGTTTTAGAAAATTTGAAGTTTCAAATCAGTTCCAAAATGCAAAAGAATTTGGAAACAAAATAGAAAACAGAATTTTGAAAAAAAAGAAAGAAGAGAACCTCTCTCACCTAGTTGGGCCGCAGCCCAACTCTCCTCTCTGCCCTCCTCCCCCTGCGCAGCCCAGCAGGCCAATCCACCAGCAGCCCATCTCAGCCCACCCCGACCCCCAGGGGTTATCCGCAAAATGCCAAGTCATCCCCTACCTCCGTTCCGGAAGCGGCTCGGCCGGCAGCACCGGCGAGCTCGGCCGCGCCAAGATTCGAGCCGCCGCCCCCGGCGGCCTACAAATACCTCAGCCGCCGCCGCCCGGAAGCCCTAGGCCATTTCTCCCCTTCCCCACGGCCTCCGACGCCCCCAGACCTAACCTAACCCACCTGCCGGCCGGCCACGCCCGCTCAAATACGCCGCCGGCGAGCCCTCCCCGGCGTCGCCGACCACTCCATCGAGCTCGTGGTGAGCTCCTCTCTCTCCCTGTGCCCTCGCCCTGCTCCCCCTCGCCCCCTAGCGCCGCCGCCGTGAGGCACCTGCCCCGGCCGCCGCCGCACGTTGTCGCCGGCGTCGCTCCGACGACCTTTTCGGGGTGGCGCCGCCACCAGATGGTCCGGCACGTCGAGCCGCGCCGATTCCCCCTCGCGCGCGCCCCTGCAACCCGCCCAATCGCCGGATTGAATCCCGGCCGAGCTCAATTGTGAGCTCATGGCCATGTCGACGTCGGCATGACGTCGGCATGACGCCATAAATAGTTTTTCCATTTTCCGTATATTTATTCCTGTATTTTTTTAAATAGAAATAATATGACATGTGGGGTCCCCTGGTCAGGATTTTAATAATTTAAGAAATATTTTAGAAAAGAATAATATTATGACATGTGGGTCCAACTTTATTATTATTTATATAATTTTCTGAAATTGATTTAAAATGAATTAAACTTGGGAAATTCATAAATAATTCATTTTAAATCAGAAAAATATAAAATTATATATCAAAATGATCAGAAAAACATTTCCTAATTGTTTATCCATGTTTCATACATGCTTGAACCAATTAAATGTGGAGCCTTATTAGAGAACCCTAATACACCCCTCTCATATGGCGGTGTCCGATGCCGGAACCCCTTTAATCTGATGATGCACCTAGGGTTACTTCAATTCCTCTAATATGACATGTCATTCATATTGTTTGCGCATTGCATTATGCCATGTGTTGATTGTTATTTGTATATTTCTTAGTATTTGCTTCTTCGCGATCGTTAGAGAACGAGTCCAAGACGATGAAGATCAACAACACCGAAGATCAATACTTGTCCACCGACGAACAAGTCAAGCATGGGATCTCCGAAGATCCACATTGGTTTGTCAGGGACAAAGGCAAGCCCTAGCCTGGTTCATATCAGTTTTACAACTCGCTTTTACTCTGGTTCCTACATATTGCATACGATTCAACTGTCTTTTATCGATAGGTAGAGTTATCCTATCTATTGCATGTTCCACCTTGTAGCCTCAAATACCTGATCCACTGCTCCTAGCATAACTAGGTTGGGCATGTGTGCATCGCTAGAGCCTTTATCTCTTTATGCTTAGCCATGCTTAGTTTGTTACGCTACTACTCCGGTCTTCGGATCGGAGCCATACAATGAAATGAATCTAGCATGACAGAGTTGACGTGGTAAGTATAGAGATGTTGTCAAACATGATTAAAGGCTCAGACGAGAGGCCACATTGGGATGTGGTGGGTTGTTTCGTTTCTGCCGACCCTAGGAACCGAGTTCTCGCCTCTTGAACCAAGACCGAGCGTACAACCACACGAGGCCCTATTATGGTACCCTCTCGACTCACTAACTTGCCTAGTAGATTCCATGAGTCACATAGTTTGCGTGTTATTTGGACATATGCATCAAAAATGTTTGTGAAAAGGTGCATAGCATACGGGTAGGTAAGCGTGGCCGTGGTGGTCGGGGTTAGAGTCCTCGGGGAAACCCACCTCGCCTCACATCGTTAAGGACCGACTTCGGGACTTGACCCGTTACGGCGGAACAATCCTTAGCGCGTGACTCATGGTCTCGGCGACGAGCAAGGTAAAGGTCGTGGTCAACCACTCTCGCCGGCTTTCCAAGGAAGAGAGCTAATGTATCGGCACTAAGAATCGGTTGGCACGTGTGGGTAAAGTTGTGCACCCTGCAGGGTTATGAATCTTTTCGAAAAGCCGTGTCCACGGTTACGGACGACTTGGGAATGGATTCTGTGATCATAGACAACTTTAACCTGATCGTAAAACTTGGCAACCAATGTGTGTTTACGGATACCTTCTCCGGGTGTTGAGGGGGTAATCCGAGGATAGTGGTTCGAGATGATGAAGTTTGGTGGATACAATATGATGATCATTAGAGATAGAGATGTCGCTCTCTTATCCCCTTTTAAAGATTCTGAGTAGTCGAGCTTCTCCTCTCTCTTGTCTTACAAAGGAAAACTGGCTTTACGCAAAAGAAGCTCCACAGAAAGCCCGCATACCCGCTTTGCTAAAAGGTTGTACTAAGTCTTGCTGAGTCCCTGTACTCAGCTTTGCATGCTTTTGTTTCGGACGAAGTCGCTCCAACGAGATGGTGGTTTCTAGTCGACATCGACGAGTAGCTTGGGGTTCCCGGGTGGCAGCCTGGAATCTATGGGCTGGGACGTCGCCGTTATGCTCCCGGCCTCTTAGGCCTTTTGCTATCTTGCTATGTCTAATAGCATAACTTTGCTTCCGTTGATTGATGTATGTCGAGTCGGTGACCTCTCGCTTGTAATGCTTTGGTTCTTCGCTCGGTTATGAGCTTGTATTACTTTTTGAGTCGTAGAGTCACTCGTTGTGTTACCGATTCTCTCATCGTAGTCTCTCGAGCTCTAGGTTAGGCTTATATCGGACGATGATCCGGTATTTGTCTAACCCCGATCCCGGGGTGCCACGAGTTTTGGTATCGAGCGGGACTGCTCGTAGGAAGCCCTTTCTACTGGTCGATGTTGAGTCTAGTGTTTGTGAAAACTATTTGAAAGCCAAAAATATATGCGAAAATCTGATTAGGATTCTTTTTACTCCTTATCTGGTATCGCTCTAATTCTAAGGTGCCTTACCTTGTGTTGATTTGAAAGTTTTTCTACCTCTTCTAGTATTTCAAACTTAGGTGCCTCAAGGGCATGTCGTTTGTAAACCAGTTGACCTAGTGCAGGGTTCTGTAGAGTCGTGTGTGTTCTTTGCTTCCTCTTTGTTTTGTTTGTTTTGATAGAAAGATCTCCTTCCATCATGGTCTTTCTAGTTTGTGGGTTCCACAAAATTGTGTTCCAGGGTTCGAGGTTTCCTTTCGCCTTGAATGCCTCCTTCCTATTTGCTTGGGTACTTCAGAAGCTATGCATCGCTTCTAAAAGCTACACAGTGATTACTACCTCGCACTGTCCTTTGTGTCACTCATTTAGTAGTTACTCTTTTCTCGGGGTTTAACCCTTGGACTTGAACCAAAGGTCCCTGATTGTGCTGAATTCTAATGAATCTTAGTACATGAAGCTGGCCTTTAACCCAAGATCCATGCCATCGAACACTGGTGTTAATGTTCAAACATTACATCGGGATGGCTAAATCCAAATCAAGCTAGCCTTCAAGCTTGTGGTTATTGTCGTGTTGAACTGCGGCAATAAAGGTCTTTCCCTTCCACTAGTTATCGTAGAGGTTTTTTTTCATTGAACCAAATGGATCACGACAAGAGTGCTCTTTGTGAGTCTCATATCTATGTCTGTGACTCCGCCACACCTCCCTTTTCAGCATGAGTTTCCCCAGAGTGTTAACTTGTGCATCTATCTCTCAGGAATTCTGATCCTGATCGTGCTCTTCTTCTTTAGTTGCTTTCCGACCTTTGTCTGCTAGTTAGCATCCAAGTGGTAAATGTGCATTGCTGTCTCCAGTGCATGTTACTCTTGTGGTTCGTCAAGACATTCCACTTCGGTATGTCAGGAGAAACAAACTCCAGTACCTTGTCCATTTCTAGGACTTGGTCAAAGTGTTGTAATCCGCAGATTAAGAGGCCTCATTAGCTTCTGTTCTGTTCTACCTTGGAGTATCACCCTCTTTTATATCATGGGGTCGTGCTTTGTATCATGGCCTTATTGATGAAGTGATGCTCTTACATATCTTTACTCGCCCTTCCTCCAAGTTATCCGTTCTTGGGAATGTTGGGGTGTACTTATTGATGTGGCTATCCAAGATTCTTAGAAATTCTTATTTCTTTGAAATCCAATGACATTGATGTCATTCTTAGCATAATTGGTTCGCCAATTATTAAGCGAAGTTTGATTGTGCTGCCAAGGCCATTTATTCAGGCACATCTTCGGTCAAAGAGTTAGGTTTATGCTGAAGCTCTCAAGACCATATCGTTTGCTTTGAAAAGCAAGATTCCCTCTTGAATTCAGTGATATACCGGTGGTTCGTGATATTCTAGTTGTCTTTCTAGAAGTATCGACATGTTGTCACATGACCGTGTTATCGCGTTCACGAGTAAGTTAGTTATGTGAACTACTCCTTTCTCCAAGAACCGTGCTGGATAACCCTGGACTAGTTGGTTGAGCTTAATCAACAACTTAGAGAGTTGAAAGACAAAAGGTCTATCCAACTTTGTTCCTTTATAAAGGGATATCTAGTTTTGTTCGTGCTGAAGTCCGATAGTATCTTCCCCGTAATCACCCCCTTGATTTGAGTTTGGGCTATCGTCAAATCAAACTTAGTTCCAAGGACTATCTTGATGATGTTTATACCCATGATGTATCATCTGAGTATACCTTCATGTCCTTTGGTCTGACCAATATTTTTGCCGAGTCCATATAGAATATGAGTCCCTCATTGGAGTATATTAATAAGCCTGTTATTGAGCCCATCGATGACATTCTTAATCCCTCCATGTTCAAAGAGGTTCATATTGGACGTTTGGCACTAATGCTGGAAACTTTTGAGAACCATCTTTGTGTTATCATGTAGTAAGTGTTCTGGATGTTGGAAGTAATCGTCTCTGGTTCACGTGCATTTGCTGGAAGATGTCGCCGTGGATCCTAGTCGAGTTCCCTTTCCTTTCCTCGAGAATCATCGCAAGTCAGTTATGCATGTGCGGAATATTCTTGAGATGGCAGGTTGTTACCTCCATTCCTTGAAACATTCCTCTACGCACCCTAAGCCAATGACTGGTTTGTTCAATAAAGAGAAGAAGCTTAAGAACTTCAAAATCTTCTATGATGTTCCCACCAGGACTCAACTGTGTTACATTGCAAGTTCATATGCACGCAATTGCCTTTGGCAGTCGCAACCATATGTATCACGCAATCTAGCTCGATGTTATGGAGCTTGACATTGTGGTCCATATCTTGAGAATCTATCGAATTTACCTTGGTGGTAATTGTTGCAAATTTTCATTCGGACATGCTGAGTCTAAAATATCTTTACACCTAACCTAAGCTGAATCTCAAGTGGCAATGATGGTTGGTGTTTCTCAAGGATTTTTGGATATGTCTCTTTGTAAATCCGACAAGATTGATGTCATGGTTAACACAATCAGTTGGAAGATCTAATGCCAAGATTCTTAAATTAACAAGAATAACCACTCTCCATAAGGATCTTGTGCGACTTATTCTAGGAGTTGCCCTTATGATGTCTTCTCAATTCCAAAGTCTGACCTTCACTTGATGACCTATTGAAGGCTAGTCAATAGCCTAATATTGGTGTCTACAACATCAAGGAGAACATCATAAGCAGTGTTGCTAAAATGTATCTCGGTCAATTCCTTGAAACTATTTCCATGGTGACAACAACTTTGTCCGGAGAAATTTCACTCCCCGGTGATCTTTGCTACGTCGATCGACAATGCTTTTCCCCTTCCTTTGGCTTATACTTGAAGTTCTCTTCAATTCACACGTTGTGTGAATTCGTCAGTCATCTAGGCCCCAACCTTTTGAGTAGACTCTAATCATTTCATGTACCCATGCCAGAAAAGTGACTATGATTCTTAAATCCAAATTGCTATGGTTGGATAATCATTTATGCTTCTACGAGTCACCCTCTCTAAGAGTGCCTTGTCATGGTATCAAAGGCAGTTTAACTCCTTGCTACCTTGTCCCTTCATAATCTTGTCAAGCGTGGAGCAATTGCTTACCAAATTTGAAACTTCTTTTGTCTCCTCCGTTACCTTGACGTGTTTCATGTTTGTTAGCTCAAGAGTTGTTTCTAAGCACTCCTTCCATGAGTTGACCATGAGATACTCGATCTTTGTAAAGATCCACCGTCCAGTGTTATTCCCTCTTTCCTTTAGGGGTAGTTGAGCAACAACTTCAAAGGAAGAAAATGAAGCGCTTCATTCATGGTGTGGTGGATCAGCTTCATTCATGGTGTAGTGGATCAGCTGCATTCATGGTGTAGTGGATCAAACTTCATTCATGGTGTAGTGGATCAAACTTCATTCATGGTGTTGTGGGTCAACTTCATTCATGGTGTCATGGATCAACTTCCTCAACAAAGAAGATCGGTGTGGTATCAACAAACTCGTTGAAGATCGGTGTAGTCCTGGTTACCTTCTCTTTTCCTACCTTAGGAATCTCGGGGACGAGATTCTTGTAAGGGGGATAGAGTTGTAACACCCCTGTTCTGCTAAACCTAGTTTAGGGTTTTGATTGTGCATCATTTCATCAGCATCATGATTTTCTAAGAAAATTGCACAAAAGGAAATGTTTTGAAAACCCTAATGGTAATTTGAATCTCCCTCTCTCTGCATTCAAATGTTCAAAGTATTTCAAAATTTCCAAAGTCAACATACATGGCACTTTGTAAAATGTTTGACAAGCCAGGTTATGTTGAAAGTTTTAGAAAATTTGAAGTTTCAAATCAGTTCCAAAATGCAAAAGAATTTGGAAACAAAATAGAAAACAGAATTTTGAAAAAAAAAGAAAGAAGAGAACCTCTCTCACCTAGTTGGGCCGCAGCCCAACTCTCCTCTCTGCCCTCCTCCCCCTGCGCAGCCCAGCAGGCCAATCCACCAGCAGCCCATCTCAGCCCACCCCGACCCCCAGGGGGTTATCCGCAAAATGCCAAGTCATCCCCTACCTCCGTTCCGAGAAGCGGCTCGCCGGCGACACCGGCGAGCTCGGCCGCGCCAAGATTCGAGCCGCCGCCCCCGGCGGCCTACAAATACCTCAGCCGCCGCCGCCCGGAAGCCCTAGGCCATTTCTCCCCTTCCCCACGGCCTCCGACGCCCCCAGACCTAACCTAACCCACCTCTGGCCGGCCCTGCCCCGCTCAAATACGCCGCCGGCGAGCCCTCCCCGGCGTCGCCGACCACTCCATCGAGCTCGTGGTGAGCTCCTCTCTCTCCCTGTGCCCTCGCCCTGCTCCCCTCGCCCCCTAGCGCCGCCGCCGTGAGGCACCTGCCCGGCCGCCGCCGCACGTTGTCGCCGGCGTCGCTCCGACGACCTCTTCGGGGTGGCGCCGCCACCAGATGGTCCGGCACGTCGAGCCGCGCCGATTCCCCTCGCGCGCGCCCCCGCAACCCGCCCAATCGCCGGATTGAATCCCGGCCGAGCTCAATTGTGAGCTCATGGCCATGCTGACGTCAGCATGACGTCAGCATGACGCCATAAATAGTTTTTCCATTTTCTGTATATTTATTCCTGTATTTTTTTAAATAGAAATAATATGACATGTGGGGTCCCCTGGTCAGGATTTTAATAATTTAAGAAATATTTTAGAAAAGAATAATATTATGACATGTGGGTCCAACTTTATTATTATTTATATAATTTTCTGAAATTGATTTAAAATGAATTAAACTTGGGAAATTCATAAATAATTCATTTTAAATCAGAAAAATATAAAATTATATATCAAAATGATCGGAAAAACATTTCCTAATTGTTTATCCATGTTTCATACATGCTTGAACCAATTAAATGTGGAGCCTTATTAGAGAACCCTAATACACCCCTCTCATATGGCGGTGTCCGATGCCGGAACCCCTTTAATCTGATGATGCACCTAGGGTTACTTCAATTCCTCTAATATGACATGTCATTCATATTGTTTGCGCATTGCATTATGCCATGTGTTGATTGTTATTTGTATATTTCTTAGTATTTGCTTCTTCGCGATCGTTAGAGAACGAGTCCAAGACGATGAAGATCAACAACACCGAAGATCAATACTTGTCCACCGACGAACAAGTCAAGCATGGGATCTCCGAAGATCCACATTGGTTTGTCAGGGACAAAGGCAAGCCCTAGCCTGGTTCATATCGGTTTACAACTCGCTTTTACTCCGGTTCCTACATATTGCATACGATTCAATCGTCTTTTATCGATAGGTAGAGTTATCCTATCTATTGCATGTTCCACCTTGTAGCCTCAAATACCTGATCCACTGCTCCTAGCATAACTAGGTTGGGCATGTGTGCATCGCTAGAGCCTTTATCTCTTTATGCTTAGCCATGCTTAGTTTGTTACACTACTACTCCGGTCTTCGGACTGGAGCCATACAATGAAATGAATCTAGCATGACAGGTTGACGTGGTAAGTATAGAGATGTTGTCAAACATGATTAAAGGCTCAGACGAGAGGCCACATTGGGATGTGGTGGGTTGTTTCGTTCTCGCCGACCCTAGGAACCGAGTTCTCGCCTCTTGAACCAAGACCGAGCGTACAACCACACGAGGCCCTATTATGGTACCCTCTCGACTCACTAACTTGCCTAGTAGATTCCATGAGTCACATAGTTTGCGTGTTATTTGGACATATGCATCAAAAATGTTTGTGAAAAGGTGCATAGCATACGGGTAGGTAAGCGTGGCCGTGGTGGCTGGGGTTAGAGTCCCTGGGGAAACCCACCTCGCCTCACATCGTTAAGGACCGACTTCGGGACTTGACCCGTTACGGCGGAACAATCCTTAGCGCGTGACTCATGGTCTCGGCGACAGCAAGGTAAAGGTCGTGGTCAACCACTCTCTGCCGGCTTTCCAAGGAAGAGAGCTAATGTACTGGCACTAAGAATCGGTTGGCACGTGTGGGTAAAGTTGTGCACCCCTGCAGGGTTATGAATCTTTTCGAAAAGCCGTGTCCACGGTTACGGACGACTTGGGAATGGATTCTGTGATCATAGACAACTTTAACCTGATCGTAAAACTTGGCAACCAATGTGTGTTTACGGATACCTTCTCCGGGTGTTGAGGGGGTAATCCGAGGATAGTGGTTCGAGATGATGAAGTTTGGTGGATACAATATGATGATCATTAGAGATAGAGATGTCGCTCTCTTATCCCCTTTTAAAGATTCTGAGTAGTCGAGCTTCTCCTCTCTCTTGTCTAACAAAGGAAAACCGGCTTTACGCAAAAGAAGCTCCACAGAAAGCCCGCATACCCGCTTTGCTAAAAGGTTGTACTAAGTCTTGCTGAGTCCCTGTACTCAGCTTTGCATGCTTTTGTTTCAGACGAAGTCGCTCCAACAGATGGTGGTTTCTAGTCGACATCGACGAGTAGCTTGGGGTTCCCAAGTGGCAGCCCGGAATCTATGGGCTGGGACGTCGCCGTTATGCTCCTCGGCCTCTTAGGCCTTTTGCTATCTTGCTATGTCTAATAGCATAACTTTGCTTCCGTTGATTGATGTATGTCGGGTCGGTGACCTCCGCTTGTAATGCTTTGGTTCTTCGCTCGGTTATGAGCTTGTATTACTTTTTGAGTCGTAGAGTCACTGTTGTGTTACCGATTCTCTCACTGTAGTCTCTCGAGCTCTAGGTTAGGCTTATATCAGACGATGATCTGGTATTTGTCTAACCCTGATCCCGGGGGTGCCACAAAAGCTCTAAGCTTGGGGATGCCCCGGTGGTTCACCCCTGCATATTGTAAGAAGACTCAAGCGTCTAAGCTTGGAGATGCCCAAAGCATCCCCTTCTTCATCGACAACATTATCAGGTTCCTCCCCTGAAACTATATTTTTATTCCATCACATCTTATGTGCTTTACTTGGAGCGTCAGTTTGTTTTTATTTTTTGTTTTTGTTTGAATAAAATGGATCCTAGCATTCATTGTGTGGGAGAGAGACACGCTCCGCTGTTGCATATGGACAAATATGTCCTTAGGCTTTACTCATAGTATTCATGGCAAAGGTTGAATCTTCTTCGTTAAAATTGTTATATGGTTGGAATTGGGAAATGCTACATGTAGTAATTCTAAAATGTCTTGAATAATTTGATACTTGGCAATTGTTGTGCTCATGTTTAAGCTCTTGCATCATATACTTTGCACCTATTAATGAAGAAACACTTAGAGCTTGCTAAATTTGGTTTGCATATTTGGTCTCTCTAAAGTCTAGATAATTTCTAGTATTGAGTTTGAACAACAAGGAAGACGGTGTAGAGTCTTATAATGTTTACAATATGTCTTTTATGTGAGTTTTGTTGCACCGGTTCATCCTTGTGTTTATTTCAAATAACTTTGCTAGCCTAAACCTTGTATCGAGAGGGAATACTTCTCATGCATCCAAAATCCTTGAGCCAACCACTATGCCATTTGTGTCCACCATACCTACCTACTACATGGTATTTCTCCGCCATTCCAAAGTAAATTGCTTGAGTGCTACCTTTAAAATTTCCATTCTTTACCTTTGCAATATATAGCTCATGGGACAAATAGCTTAAAAACTATTGTGGTATTGAATATGTACTTATGCACTTTATCTCTTATTAAGTTGCTTGTTGTGCGATAACCATGTTCCTGGGGACGCCATCAACTACTCTTTGTTGAATATCATGTGAGTTGCTATGCATGTCCGTCTTGTCCGAAGTAAGGGAGATTTACCACTTTATTGGTTAGAGCATGCATATTGTTAGAGAAGAACATTGGGCCGCTAACTAAAGCCATGAATCATGGTGGAAGTTTCAGTTTTGGACATATATCCTCAATCTCATATGAGAACACTAATTGTTGCTACATGCTTATGCATTAAAGAGGAGTCCATTATCTCGTTGTCTATGTTGTCCCGGTATGGATGTCTAAGTTGAGAATAATCAAAAGCGAGAAATCCAAAATGCGAGCTTTCTCCTTAGACCTTTGTACAGGCGGCATGGAGGTACCCCTTTGTGACACTTGGTTAAAACATGTGTATTGCGATGATCCCGGTAATCCGAGCTAACTAGGACAAGGTGCTGGCACTATTAGTATACTATGCATGAGGCTTGCAACTTGTAAGATATAATTTACATGATACATATGCTTTATTACTACCGTTGACAAAATTGTTTCTTGTTTTCAAAACCAAAGCTCTAGCACAAATATAGCAATCGATGCTTTCCTCTTTGAAGGACCTTTCTTTTACTTTTATGTTGAGTCAGTTCACCTATCTCTCTCCACCTCAAGAAGCAAACACTTGTGTGAACTGTGCATTGATTCCTACATACTTGCATATTGCACTTGTTATATTACTCTATGTTGACAATATCCATGAGATATACATGTTATAAGTTGAAAGCAACCGCTGAAACTTAATCTTCCTTTGTGTTGCTTCAATACCTTTACTTTGATTTATTGCTTTATGAGTTAACTCTTATGCAAGACTTATTGATGCTTGTCTTGAAGTGCTATTCATGAAAAGTCTTTGCTTTATGATTCATTTGTTTACTCATGTCATTACCATTGTTTTGATCGCTGCATTCATTACATATGCTTACAATAGTATGATCAAGGTTATGATGGCATGTCACTCCGTAAATTATCTTTGTTATCGTTTACCTGCTCGGGACGAGCAGGAACTAAGCTTGGGGATGCTGAAACGTCTCCGACGTATCGATAATTTCTTATGTTCCATGCCACATTATTGATGATATCTACATGTTTTATACACATTATATGTCGTATTTATGCATTTTCTGGCACTAACCTATTAACGAGATGCCGAAGAGCCGATTCTTGTTTTCTGCTGTTTTTGGTTTCGTAAATCCTACGGAGGAAATATTCTCGGAATTGGACGAAATCAACGCCCGGGGTCCTATTTTTGCACGAAGCTTCCGGAAGACCGAGGGGGAAAGGAAGTGGGGCCACGAGGCGCCGACACCACGAGGCGGCGCGGCCTGGGCCCTAGCCGCGCGGCTCCGGTGTGTGGGGCCCTCGTGTGGCCCCCGCGTTGCCCTTCTCGCCTACTTAAAGCCTTCGTCGCGAAACCCCCGGTACCGAGAGCCACGATACGGAAAACCTTCCGCAGACGCCGCCGCCGCCAATCCCATCTCGGGGATTCGGGAGATCGCTCTCGGCACCTCGCCGGAGAGGGGAATCATCTCCCGGAGGACTCTTCACCGCCATGGTCGCCTTCGGAGTGATGAGTGAGTAGTTCACCCCTGGACTATGGGTCCATAGCAGTAGCTAGATGGTCGTCTTCTCCTCATGTGCTTCATTGTCGGATCTTGTGAGCTGCCTAACATGATCAAGATCATCTATCTGTAATTCTATATGTTGTGTTTGTCGGGATCCGATGGATAGAGAATACTATGTTATGTTGATTATCAATCTATTACCTATGTGTTGTTTATGATCTTGCATGCTCTCCGTTATTAGTAGAGGCTCGGCCAAGTTTTTACTCTTAACTCCAAGAGGGAGTATTTATGCTCGATAGTGGGTTCATGCCTCCATTAAATCTGGGACAAGTGATGGAAAGTTCTAAGGTTGTGGATGTGCTGTTGCCACTAGGGATAAAACATTGATGCTATGTCCGAGGATGTAGTTATTGATTACATTACGCACCATACTTAATGCAATTGTCCGTTGTTTTGCAACTTAATACTGGAAGGGGTTCGGATGATAACCTCGAAGGTGGACTTTTTAGGCATAGATGCATGTCTGGATAGCGGTCTATGTACTTTGTCGTAATGCCCAATTAAATCCCACAATACTCATCATATCATGTATGTGCATTGTCATGCTCTCTTTATTTGTCAATTGCCCGACCGTAATTTGTTCACCCAACATGCTATTTATCTTATGGGAGAGACACCTCTAGTGAACTGTGGACCCCGGTCCATTCTTTTACATCGAATACAATCTACTGCAATACTTTCTTTACTTGTTTTCTCGCAAACAATCATCATCCACACTATACATCTAATCCTTTGTTACAGCAAGCCGGTGAGATTGACAACCTCACTCGTTTCGTTGGGGCAAAGTACTTTGGTTGTGTTGTGCGGGTTCCACGTTGGCGCCGGAATCTCTGGTGTTGCGCCGCACTACATCCCGCCGCCATCAACCTTCAACGTGCTTCTTGGCTCCTCCTGGTTCGATAAACCTTGGTTTCTTTCTGAGGGAAAACTTGCCGCTATACGCATCACACCTTCCTCTTGGGGTTCCCAACGGACGCGTGCTGTACGCGTATCACTGCCTCAAAGTCTACCACAAGTGAGTGAGCTATTCCTTCGTGGGATAGGCTCCGGAGAATAGGGTGAGCCTTCGTGGCGTGGGGAATCCTTCGTGGGACCTCCACCCCTCCAAACGTGATGTACCTTGTTGCAAAGCAAGGGAACACGGGAATACATCCTCGTCTCCGCGTGCTATCGGTTATCTCTAACCGAACTCCTTACTTGTGATTTAATCGCTCGTGAGAGCCTTCGTGCTCGAGTTAGTTGTATCCTCATATAGGTTGCTTCACCTAGTTTGCATTAGGCTCACCTTTATATTCCGCAAAGCCTAATATTGCAAAGAAAGAATTAAAACTTGTAGAAACCTATTCACCCCCCCTCTAGGTTTACCATCTCTATACTTTCAGTTGGTATCAGAGCCTGGACTCTTATTAAGGGCTTCACCGCCTTAAGAGTGAGATGGATAAACTATTCGAGGGTCTAGATGAAGACTCTAACCTTTCGGTTAAAGAAATGAAATCTAGATTCTTGGCATATGATGCCGAGAAGAAGAAAAAGGAGGATGAGCTACAAAGCCAAATGGCAGAGATGTCTGCCATGCTTAAGAACTTGACTAGCGGGCCTTCTAGTACGGCTTCGGCCTCACTAGGGAGCTATCGCGAAGTCAACCATGAATATCCCAAAAACACTTCACCCATGCCTCATATAAACCATAGTGGGAATGTTCCCCATTTTGATGGAACTCACTTTCCTTTTTGGAAATCTTCTATGGAATCTCATATTCGCAGTTGCATAGTGTGGAGTTGTGGGAGATCATTGTTCATGGATATCGGGAGCCACAAGATCCCATTCGGTTGACCTCCACCGAATTCTACAACCGTCAACTCAACGCCTCCGCCCGTGACAAGATTAGGAGTGGCATCAACCGCAAGCTCCTTGATCAAGTCAATGACATAGAGTCCGCTAAAGAGTTGTGGGATCGAATCGTAGTACTCCAAGAGGGAACCGATTTGATCCAATCCGCTCTTTATGAGACCGCAAAGAAAGAGGCTCATCAATTCATGATTCGAGAAGGAGAGTCCGTGGCCGATGCTTATGCAAGACTTGGTGCTCTTAGAGTAAGGGTCAAGGGACTCGGTGTTGAGAAGTACAATGACTACTTCGAGATGAATGAAGCATTTATAAAGTCCAAGGTCATTGCTATGATTGCCGTCAAACAAGAAGACACCAATCTTGCACTCAACTTACAAATCATGACCAAGAGTGCCGACCTCAACTCCGATGATCTAGTCTCCTATGTGGCCGCCAATGAAAACATGGCCAAAGCGGGAAAGAGGCTCATGGCAATGAACCGTGTTGATGAAGCCTCACACAACCATGAAGCGCCACGCAATCTTGCTCTCAAAGATAGGGCCGATCATGGAGGAGAAGAAGAATATGAATTTGAAGAAGAGGAAGAGATGACCTCAACTAGTGACATTGGTACCGACTTTGCCTTCTTTGCCAAGAAGTACAAGGGAAAACTTCCAATGCTCTTGAATGACAAGAAGAAGAAGAGAACTTGCTACAACTGTGATGAAGATAGCCGCTTTGCAAATGAGTGCCCTTATGAGAAAAGGGTAGACAATCCAAAGTTCATCAAAGGGGTCAAGCCAAGGTTGAAGCCAAACCCAATCAATGATCGATACAAGAAGAACAAGGGAAGGGCTTTTGTTGGAGCTGAGTACTTGTCCAATGAAGAAGAGGAAGATGAGGAGAAGGAGGCCGGAGTGGCCGGTTTGGCTTTCTCTAAGCCCGGGTCACTCTTCACATATGACTACTCCAAGGATTACTCCACGGAGAATGATGTTGGTTTTTCCTTCATGGCAAGAACAACTCAAGACGATGACTCCGATGACTCTCTCCCCTCTACAATCGTTGGCTCTTGCCTAATGGCAAGAGAAACCAAGGTAATGGAACCTCCACCTTCTCTATCTAGTGTTCTTGATGATGAAAATGAAAATCAAGATGAATTAATTGTGCTTAAGGAACTTTACAATGTTAGATGCACCCTTCGTGGTGAAGCTCTTGTCAAATTTGATTTCTTGATGGACTCTCTCAAAGAAAAGGATGAGTCCATTGAGGAATTAGAATATCAATTGGATGAAAAGGAACGGAGATTCAATCTCCTAAGATAAGAGCTAAAAACCGAAAGGTGCATATCTCAAGGCCTTAAGCAACAAATTGAAACTTATGAACTTGATAAAGTTAAGGACCTAGAAACTATTGATAAGGCTCAATCTTTGACTCAAGTGCTCCATACCTCAAAGGAGGAACTTGAAGTTGCTCATGCTTCCCTCACTAGGGATCTTGACCACCTTGAAAGAGCTAACAAGCTTGTAAAGGATGAGCTCAAGAAACTTGGAGAGAACCATGACCTACTCCAAGAAACCTACACAAAAGCACTTGAATCAATGAAGGATCCCATTGTTGTTGGAAAGCATGCTAGTTCCCCTACATATTTTACTAGTGAGCATGCTAAGCTTGTTGAGGAACATGTTCGTTTACAAGAGGAACTCTCTTTGCATGTTGAGACCAATGCATATCTTGAATCCTTGGTAACTAAATATGGTCTCGACTACCATCCTAATGAATCCTCTTGTGAGCATGCATCTATTCTTGAGGAAAATGTTAGGTTAACAAAGGAACTTGCAAAGTTCACCACCGCCAAGAACAAGATGGGATTGGATGACCTCTTGAGTAAGCAAAGGTCAAACAATCAAAAGTTTGGACTTGGATATGTTCCCAAGTCTCACAAGAAGAAGAACTACAACAAGGAGAAACCCGCTCAAGATAAGAACAAGAAGGTCACTAATAATGGCAAAGCCTCAAAGGGCAAAGCCACTAGTGGTGACCGCACGGGGCCAAACGATCACTATGCATTATTTGTTGATTATTATGGTGATGTCTATGCTAACTATGTTGTCCCTCCCAATGGCTATGCTTATAGAGAGTACTCAATTTGGGTACCAAAAGATATTGTTGCCATTGCAAAGGAACCCATTAATCGATGGGTTCCTAAATCCTCTACTTGATTTTGTAGGGGTATTCCTCCGGTGGTCCAAAATGGGTGTTTGATAGTGGATGCACCAATCATATGACCGGAGGAAGAGGTGTGCTTGATCAATTCATTGAAGATATCAACAAGAAGTCAAGCATTACCTTTGGTGATAACTCAAAGGGAAAGGTACTTGGGTATGGCAAGGTAGCAATCTCTAAGGACTTGTGCCTTGAGACGGTTATGCTTGTCGAATCCCTTGGCTATAACTTACTTTCTATATATCATCTTGCCGATGCCGGTTACAATTCATATTTTACTAAGTATTATGTGAAAGTCTTTAGGAGTGACAATCTCAAATTGGTCCTCATTGGATATGTGGAGAACAACCTTTACGTGGTTGACCTCTCGAAAGAGAGCTCCTCTCACTCCACATGTCTAATGGCGACCAAGCATGACGAAGGTTGGTTGTGGCATCGCCGCCTTGGTCATGTCAACATGAGGAATCTCAAACAACTCCTAAAGGGTGAACACATTGTGGGACTAACCGGCATTTCTTTTGAGAAAGATCGTGTTTGTAGTGCATGTGTAGCCGGAAAGCAACTCAAGAAGAGTCATCCTATCAAGAGTATCGTCACCACATCTAGGCCTTTGGAGCTCCTTCATTTGGATCTCTTTGGGCCATCACATTATGATACTCTTGGTGGGAGCAAGTATGGACTCGTCATTGTTGATGATTACTCAAGATACTCTTGGGTCTTTCTCCTTAAGTCTAAGGACGAGACCCATAGGGAATTCATTGTCTTCGCCAAGAAAGCTCAACGTATGTATGAATCCGAAATCAAGGCGATAAGGACCGACAATGGCACCGAGTTCAAGAACTACACCATGCAAGAGTTTGTTGATGATGAGGGCATCAAGCATGAGTTTTCGGCGCCATACACCCCTCAACAAAATGGTGTTGTTGAAAGGAAGAACCGGACTATCATTGAGATGTCAAGAACCATGTTGAGTGAATTCAACTCACCCCACAACTTTTGGGGAGAAGCCATCTCTACGGCCATCCACTACTCCAACCGGCTCTTCCTCCGTCCCCTCCACAACAAAACTCCATACGAGCTTCTTACCGGTAACAAGCCTAATGTCATGTACATTCGTGTCTTTGGATGCAAATGCCTTGTTAAGAACAACAAAGGAAAGCTCGGTAAATTTGGAACTAGAACCATAGAGGGCATATTTGTTGGATATGCGGAGAACTCTCACGCCTATAGATACTACAACCGGTCCACCGGGACTATTGAAGTATCTTGTGACGTGGTGTTCTTGGAGGATAATGGCTCCCAAGTGGAGCAATTTGTTCCATGTGTTGCAGGTAATGATGATGATCCATCTAGTGCCATCAAGCATATGGGCATTGGACCCATTCGGCCCATGGAAATTCATAGTGATGATCAAGATGATGGAATAGAAGTATCAAGCACGGCTCAAGTGGAGCCTAGCTCAACTCAAGTCGAACCATCAAGTGCAACTCAAGAACCATCCTCCACTCAAGATGAGTCACATTCCGAAGAACAAGAAGAAAGTCCTCATCCCACGGAGCAAGACCATGATGATGATCAAGAAACATCCTCAACTCATGATCAAGCTCAAGTGGTCCCTCATGATCAAGCACTAGCAAGAGATGAATTCATTGATCATGAAGGAACCATTCGGAAGATCAAGGCCGCTACAAGGGCAAGTGACATGAAAGTGGATCATGTCCTTGGTAGCATCTCAAGGGGAGTGGTAACTCGTAGACACCATGCATTACTTATCACTTATTGTCAACACCATGCTTTTGTGTCTAGTTTTGAACCACTCAAGGTACATGAAGCCTTGGTTGATCCGGATTGGGTAATTGCTATGCAAGAAGAATTGGAGTGTTTCACTCGTAATGAAGTGTGGTCTCTAGTTGAGAGACCCAAAGATCATCGCATCAATGTTATTGGGACCAAATGGGTATTCAAGAACAAGCAAGATGAGAATGGCATTGTCATACGAAACAAAGCAAGGTTAGTGGCGCAAGGGTTTGCCCAAATAGAAGGTATGGATTTTGAGGATACCTTTGCGCCGGTAGCCCGTCTTGAAGCTATTCGTCTTTTGCTTGCATTTGCATCTTTCCACAATTTCAAACTATATCAAATGGATGTGAAAAGTGTTTTTTTTTGAATGGTCCTCTAAAAGAAACCGCATATGTGGCTCAACCCCCGGGTTTCGAAGACCCATGCCGACCCAACCACGTGTATTTACTCCATAAGGCACTCTACGGTCTCAAGCAAGCTTCACGTGCTTGGTATGAGTTCCTTAGGGATTTCTTACTACATGATGGGTTTTGCATGGGTACGGTCGATTCCACCCTTTTCACCAAACGGGTTAAAGGGGGTGGCCTATTTATATGTCAAATATATGTTGATGATATTATCTTTGGTGGAACTAACCCCAATCATAACAAAGCTTTTGAGCTATTGATGACTAGGAAATTTGAGATGTCCATGATGGGAGAGTTGAAGTTCTTCCTAGGCTTCCAAGTGAGGCAACTTGCAAAAGGCACCTTCATCTCTCAAGAAAAGTATGTGAAGGACATGCTCAAGAAATTCAACATGACCAACGCAAGCCCAATGAAGACACCCATGCCCGTAAAGGGGCAACTTGGTTCATGTGACGGTGAGAAGGATGTGGACATAAAGGTATACCGCTCCATGATAGGATCCTTGCTCTACCTTTGTGCCTCTAGGCCGGATATCATGCTAAGTGTAGGGATGTGTGCTCGTTTTCAATCCGCTCCCAAGGAGAGCCATTTAATGGCGGTCAAACGGATTCTAAGATACCTTGTTCTCACTCCTACTCTCGGGCTATGGTATCCAAAGGGGTCAACCTTTGAACTCATTGGCTATTCGGATTCCGATTGGGCTGGTGATAAGGTTGACCGGAAGTCTACCTCCGGGGCTTGCCAATTTATTGGCCGGTCATTGGTGAGTTGGTCATCCAAGAAACAAAACTCCACCGCCTTATCCACCGCCGAAGCCGAATACATATCCGCGGCATCTTGTTGCACTCAATTGTTATGGATGAAGCAAACCTTGAAAGACTATGGTGTGTCTCTTAGTACGGTGCCTCTTCTTTGTGACAATGAAAGTGCAATTAAGATCGCCAATAACCCGGTTCAACATTGTCGCACCAAACATATTGACATTCGCCATCACTTCCTACGTGATCATGTTGCCAATAAGGATATTGATCTCACTCATGTGGGAACAACCTACCAATTGGCGGATATTTTCACTAAGCCTTTGGATGAAGCCCGCTTTGTTAACTTGAGAGGAGAACTTGGTATTCTTGATCCTAAAAACTTGGATTGATTAACTTCTTGCACTATATTCTTGCATTTATCTTGCTATCTAGCTTAGAGGCATAGCACATATGGGGATAGCCATCCTACCATGTCTTGGTAAGATGCATACCTATGTGTGCACATATTGTCTTGCCCAACGCCATCAACCCTGAAGAGCTTGCCTTGCATGAAGCCACAAAGTACCGCTTTGTGGTTGAAACCTTGAAGGGTATGGGCCTGTATGACCTTGTGTGCCTGAAGCCTGAGGATCACCAAGAGGATCCTACCTTCTGTCCTCTCCTAGTCCGTCGGTTCCACCGCACCGTTTTCTTCCATGATGATGAGGACCGCACCATCACCTGGATGACCGGCAAGGAAAAGTACTCATGCACCTACTCTCGGTTCCGTGCAGCCATGGGTTGTGGTGGTGATCGTAATCCCGGGTACAAGATTCATTCACGGTCCAAGCTTACTAAGGGTGACATCTCCTTACGCTATTCTCGCGAACCCTACACCTGGACCTCCCACTATCTCTGGGATGTATTACTCATACCTTGTTCTTGCCAAGATGTTCCGTGAAAGCCTCATCAGCAAGTCTGGCGACACAAGTGAAGTCAGGAACTATCACCTCAACCTGATGTACTATTGCCATCCTGACAGGAGAAGGAAGATTGATGGGTGTGATCTTATCCACTGTGAGCTGAAGCGTGCGGTTATGGAACGCATGACTCCCAACTATGCTCAGTATGTTCAGCGGCTCATCAACTACATTGTCCCCGCTCCTCTCAACGTTCATGGTGAAAGAGTCATCATGGACCCATTCAGGATACCCATTCAGGAGGCCACTCGTCCGGATGTTCCCTCCATGACGCCCTCCACTGAGCGCCGTTCCAAGGAACGCCATGATCATGATGCTAGCTCCAGCTACTCTCAGCGCTCCAAGCATGGTGCTGCCCGCTTCTTCTCAAGCATGTGGCAAATGTGCAAGAACACCAATGATGTTGCACATCAGACCTTTACTATGACCCGGAGAGACACGGAGGCGCCGGAATGAGTTCATGGCCTCACGGAACCACCATGTTCCTCCTCCCGGACCCGAGATGGAGCCCGTGGTAGCGCCTCAGTGGGAGATGCCTCCCCTTACCGATGAGATGCTCCAGAACTTCGACTACTCTGTATATGCTCATGGTGCCATTCCTCCTAGGACTGCTCGTGCCTCTACCCCTGCTGATGATGATGGTGATGAGGATGAGAGTCAAGCGGCTTCACGCGGCGATGGCGAGTGCTCATGGTCCACCGGGGATGAGATCTACTGATGACTGCGATAGCATCTCTCCTCTTTTCTTCGCCTTTTTGGTGTTCCGATGCCAAAGGGGGAGAAGAGAGGTAGAGTCTAGGACCACGGGGTTCTTTGATTGCCACAAGCCATGGGAGTTGCTTTATTTGGATTTTATATGGCTTGTGCTTATTTGCTTTGAGTTTTCAAGAACCATTTGCTACTTCCAATAATTCGTGTATGGATATGTATGGACGACTATTATGTGTGCTACTCTATGTTAGGATGATTATGTGTGCTATGCTTATATATCTTGATATGCACATCTCCATACCATGCTTGTTTCCTAAAGATATTGGGGGAGCTTCTCATGTTCCACAAATGGTGCACTTTGCATTCAAACGCAAATTCTCCAAGTGCACACATTATGGGTGAGCTGTCGTAATATCTTATATGGAATCAAGGTTTAGAGCTTATCATAATATCTATTTGTGACTCTAGCTCGGTTTGTCATCGTATACCAAAAAGGGGGAGATTGTAAGGGTATTTTACCCTTATTCATTATTTTGGTAACAATGATACCGTGTTAGAGTATTTGGCCTAATATGTTTATAAGGATAATCTCAGGTATTAGGCAATGAGGCATAAATGGTGTATCAAAGGAACAAGAAGGCTAAAGGAGACCCCCCACTTCAACAACAATCAAAAAGGGGTCTACGGCAGAAGTCCGGTCTGCAGCCCGGTCCAACCGGGCCAGCAACCGGCCTGTCCGGCGCACAGCTCGGTCAACCGGTCGCCAACCGGGGAAGTCCGGCGCACGACCCGGTGGACCGGCCGCCAACCGGGTTCTTCACCAGAACACAAGGAATCCGGTTGCCGACCGGTCAACCGGCCTACGAACCGGCGGGTCCGGCGCACGGCCCGGTCGACCGGTCGCCAACCGGCCGCCAACCGGAGGAGCTCCAGGACCAGCAAAGGGCGTCCGGTCACTGGTCCGGTCTGACCGGCCTCACCACCGGGCTGTCCGGTCTGTGGCCCGGTCAACCGGGTTTCTCGAGGAAAATGCTGAGGTGGCAAGTGACCAACGGCCATATTTCGAAGAACACTATAAATAGGCCTTCTCCTACCTCTGAACAGTTAGGCACTACACTACAAGCTGTTCTTGAGCTCTCTCTCTCTCTTACTCCATTACTAGAAACACCAAAAGCCTCAGATCTACCTCCTCCTCCACCCAAACTCAAATCCCTCCGGGGAATCGCTAGAGGAGGACCTGATCTACTGTTCTACCAAGCCAAATCTCATTCCCCCTTGTATTCATCAAGAAGCTTGCTTCCTAGGGTTCCTTGGAAACCCTAGGTGGGCAAGAGGAGTCCGGAAGCATCCGGGCCGTGGATTTGCTCCGGGCAAGATTGTGAAGGTTTGGAGGCTGCCTCAAAGTCTACCACAAGTGAGTGAGCTATTCCTTCGTGGGATAGGCTCCGGAGAATAGGGTGAGCCTTCGTGGCGTGGGGAATCCTTCGTGGGACCTCCACCCCTCCAAACGTGACGTACCTTGTTGCAAAGCAAGGGAACACGGGAATACATCCTCGTCTCCGCGTGCTATCGGTTATCTCTAACCGAACTCCTTACTTGTGATTTAATCGCTCGTGAGAGCCTTCGTGCTCGAGTTAGTTGTATCCTCATATAGGTTGCTTCACCTAGTTTGCATTCGGCTCACCTTTATATTCCGCAAAGCCTAATATTGCAAAGAAAGAATTAAAACTTGTAGAAACCTATTCACCCCCCCTCTAGGTTTACCATCTCTATACTTTCGGTTGGTATCGTAGCCCGGACTCTTATTAAGGGCTTCACCGCCTTAAGAGTGAGATGGATAAACTATTCGAGGGTCTAGATGAAGACTCTAACCTTTCGGTTAAAGAAATGAAATCTAGATTCTTGGCATATGATGCCGAGAAGAAGAAAAAGGAGGATGAGCTACAAAGCCAAATGGCGAGATGTCCGCCATGCTTAAGAACTTGACTAGCGGGCCTTCTAGTACGGCTTCGGCCTCACTAGGGAGCTATCGCGAAGTCAACCATGAATATCCCAAAAACACTTCACCCATGCCTCATATAAACCATAGTGGGAATGTTCCCCATTTTGATGGAACTCACTTTCCTTTTTGGAAATCTTCTATGGAATCTCATATTCGCAGCTGCAGCGTGGAGTTGTGGGAGATCATTGTTCATGGATATCGGGAGCCACAAGATCCCATTCGGTTGACCTCCACCGAATTCTACAACCGTCAACTCAACGCCTCCGCCCGTGACAAGATTAGGAGTGGCATCAACCGCAAGCTCCTTGATCAAGTCAATGACATAGAGTCCGCTAAAGAGTTGTGGGATCGAATCGTAGTACTCCAAGAGGGAACCGATTTGATCCAATCCGCTCTTTATGAGACCGCAAAGAAAGAGGCTCATCAATTCATGATTCGAGAAGGAGAGTCCGTGGCCGATGCTTATGCAAGACTTGGTGCTCTTAGAGTAAGGGTCAAGGGACTCGGTGTTGAGAAGTACAATGACTACTTCGAGATGAATGAAGCATTTATAAAGTCCAAGGTCATTGCTATGATTGCCGTCAAACAAGAAGACACCAATCTTGCACTCAACTTACAAATCATGACCAAGAGTGCCGACCTCAACTCCGATGATCTAGTCTCCTATGTGGCCGCCAATGAAAACATGGCCAAAGCGGGAAAGAGGCTCATGGCAATGAACCGTGTTGATGAAGCCTCACACAACCATGAAGCGCCACGCAATCTTGCTCTCAAAGATAGGGCCGATCATGGAGGAGAAGAAGAATATGAATTTGAAGAAGAGGAAGAGATGACCTCAACTAGTGACATTGGTACCGACTTTGCCTTCTTTGCCAAGAAGTACAAGGGAAAGCTTCCAATGCTCTTGAATGACAAGAAGAAGAAGAGAACTTGCTACAACTGTGATGAAGATAGCCGCTTTGCAAATGAGTGCCCTTATGAGAAAAGGGTAGACAATCCAAAGTTCATCAAAGGGGTCAAGCCAAGGTTGAAGCCAAACCCAATCAATGATCGATACAAGAAGAACAAGGGAAGGGCTTTTGTTGGAGCTGAGTACTTGTCCAATGAAGAAGAGGAAGATGAGGAGAAGGAGGCCGGAGTGGCCGGTTTGGCTTTCTCTAAGCCCGGGTCACTCTTCACATATGACTACTCCAAGGATTACTCCACGGAGAATGATGTTGGTTCTTCCTTCATGGCAAGAACAACTCAAGACGATGACTCCGATGACTCTCTCCCCTCTACAATCGTTGGCTCTTGCCTAATGGCAAGAGAAACCAAGGTAATGGAACCTCCACCTTCTCTATCTAGTGTTCTTGATGATGAAAATGAAAATCAAGATGAATTAATTGTGCTTAAGGAACTTTACAATGTTAGATGCACCCTTCGTGGTGAAGCTCTTGTCAAATTTGATTTCTTGATGGACTCTCTCAAAGAAAAGGATGAGTCCATTGAGGAATTAGAATATCAATTGGATGAAAAGGAACGGAGATTCAATCTCCTAAGATAAGAGCTAAAAACCGAAAGGTGCATATCTCAAGGCCTTAAGCAACAAATTGAAACTTATGAACTTGATAAAGTTAAGGACCTAGAAACTATTGATAAGGCTCAATCTTTGACTCAAGTGCTCCATACCTCAAAGGAGGAACTTGAAGTTGCTCATGCTTCCCTCACTAGGGATCTTGACCACCTTGAAAGAGCTAACAAGCTTGTAAAGGATGAGCTCAAGAAACATGGAGAGAACCATGACCTACTCCAAGAAACCTACACAAAAGCACTTGAATCAATGAAGGATCCCATTGTTGTTGGAAAGCATGCTAGTTCCCCTACATCTTTTACTAGTGAGCATGCTAAGCTTGTTGAGGAACATGTTCGTTTACAAGAGGAACTCTCTTTGCATGTTGAGACCAATGCATATCTTGAATCCTTGGTAACTAAATATGGTCTCGACTACCATCCTAATGAATCCTCTTGTGAGCATGCATCTATTCTTGAGGAAAATGTTAGGTTAAGAAAAAGGAACCTTCCAGAGACGCCGCCGCGCGGCCCTGGTGTGTGGGGCCCTCATGTGGCCCCCCGCGTTGCCCTTCTGCCTACTTAAAGCCTTCGTCGCGAAACCCCCAGTACCGAGAGCCACGATACGGAAAACCTTCCAGAGACGCCGCCGCCGCCAATCCCATCTCGGGGGATTCAGGAGATCGCCTCCGGCACCCCCGCCGGAGAGGGGAATCATCTCCCGGAGGACTCTTCACCGCCATGGTCGCCTTCGGAGTGATGAGTGAGTAGTTCACCCCCGGACTATGGGTCCATAGCAGTAGCTAGATGGTCGTCTTCTCCTCATGTGCTTCATTGTCGGATCTTGTGAGCTGCCTAACATGATCAAGATCATCTATCCGTAATTCTATATGTTGTGTTTGTCGGGATCCGATGGATAGAGAATACTATGTTATGTTGATTATCAATCTATTACCTATGTGTTGTTTATGATCTTGCATGCTCTCCGTTATTAGTAGAGGCTCCGGCCAAGTTTTTACTCTTAACTCCAAGAGGGAGTATTTATGCTCGATAGTGGGTTCATGCCTCCATTAAATGCGGGACGGTGACAGAAAGTTCTAAGGTTGTGGATGTGCTTGTTGCCACTAGGGATAAAACATTGATGCTATGTCCGAGGATGTAGTTATTGATTACATTACGCACCATACTTAATGCAATTGTCTCGTTGTTTGCAACTTAATACCGGAAGGGGTTCGGATGATAACCTGAAGGTGGACTTTTTAGGCATAGATGCATGCTGGATAGCGGTCTATGTACTTTGTCGTAATGCCCAATTAAATCCCACAATACTCATCATATCATGTATGTGCATTGTCATGCTCTCTTTATTTGTCAATTGCCCGACTGTAATTTGTTCACCCAACATGCTATTTATCTTATGGGAGAGACACCTCTAGTGAACTGTGGACCCCGGTCCATTCTTTTACATCGAATACAATCTACTCGCAATACTTTCTTTATCGTTTTCTCGCAAACAATCATCATCCACACTATACATCTAATCCTTTGTTACAGCAAGCCGGTGAGATTGACAACCTCACTGTTTCGTTGGGGCAAAGTACTTTGGTTGTGTTGTGCAGAGTTCCACGTTGGCGCCGGAATCTCCGGTGTTGCGCCACACTACATCCCGCCGCCATCAACCTTCAACGTGCTTCTTGGCTCCTCCTGGTTCGATAAACCTTGGTTTCTTTCTCGAGGGAAAACTTGCCGCTATACGCATCACACCTTCCTCTTGGGGTTCCCAACGGACGCGTGCTGTACGCGTATCACTGCCTCAAAGTCTACCACAAGTGAGTGAGCTATTCCTTCGTGGGATAGGCTCCGGAGAATAGGGTGAGCCTTCGTGGCGTGGGGAATCCTTCGTGGGACCTCCACCCCTCCAAACGTGACGTACCTTGTTGCAAAGCAAGGGAACACGGGAATACATCCTCGTCTCCGCGTGCTATCGGTTATCTCTAACCGAACTCCTTACTTGTGATTTAAGCTGCCTGTGAGAGCCTTCGTGCTCGAGTTAGTTGTATCCTCATATAGGTTGCTTCACCTAGTTTGCATTAGGCTCACCTTTATATTCCGCAAAGCCTAATATTGCAAAGAAAGAATTAGAACTTGTAGAAACCTATTCACCCCCCCCCCTCTAGGTTTACCATCTCTATACTTTCACCTGTGATATGCTCGCCCTGTTCAACTTGGAAACACTGCCCGTTAAATTCTACCCCAGTATGTCGGGGTCTATGATGTAAGATAATACTTAATCTCTATTTTGGTTGTGGTACAACTGTTTATGCCGGTACGCTATACCGGTAGTTAATTAACTTATGTTTGCCTTAGCATATTTGCTTGTTGATTTGCTTTTTCTTGCACTGCAATGATTCTGAAATTGTTTCCGCATCCAATTCTATGCATACTTGGCTCTTTTGCTTTGGCTCTGCCTACCTTCTCTGGGCGTTTTTGGCGTATGAGCGCAAAGTTCTTTTACCAAGCAAGCACTTTCTTGAACTTAGAAATAACTCGAATTTTTTGCAAAAAACCGGTATAACCGGGGTTAGTAAAAAATTTCCGGATTGTTCTTTCCCGCTCTCCCTCTTCGCAGTTCATGTGCTTATCCCCTACCGGTTTATCTTGCTTGCCATGAAGCCGGGTTGCGGACAGCAGCAGAGTCGAAGACTCCGGTAGGGTTTAGCACACTACTAAACCGGAAAGAAAAAACGTTCAATAAGCAACCGGTAAACTGGAAAAAAAAACATGTTACATGCAACTTTAGTAAGGGTAGTCCCCGAGACTCATTCGAGGTTCCGACATCTTTAATTCATAGCAAATAAGGTACAAAAAGGAACTTCTTACACCACAACTTCAAGAGTAGAAAGGACGCAACAGAGCTACATTCCACGGACGCTTGGTCTCCTCTCCGGACCTGTCCGCCTTTCCTTTCTTCCATTCCTGTGCATCAATCAGGTAATATGCATCATTGTGGAGAGCCTTGCTCACAATGAAAGGTCTTTCCCATGGGGGGGAAAGCTTGTGTCGGCCTTCAGTGCGATGTACTAGGCGTAGCACGAGGTCTCCTTCCCGGAACACCCTCGGGTTAACCTTCCGGCTATGATAGCGTCTGAGGTTTTGCTGGTAAATGGCTGTTCTTGCCAAAGCTAATTCTCTTGCTTCTTCTAGCAAGTCCACATCGTTTTCTCGGGCCTCTTTTACCTCTTCTTCGGTATAGAGTTGCACCCTTGGTGAATCATGGAGAATGTCGGTTAGTATGACCGCTTCTGCTCCATAAACCATAAAAAATGGAGTGTATCCGGTAGACCGGTTTGGAGTTGTTCTTATACTCCACAGCACTGATGGTAGCTCATCGAGCCAACACCCCGGCGATTTTTCCACCGCATCAATGAGTCTTGGTTTGATACCGGAAAGTACCAAAGCGTTTGTTCTTTCAACTTGGCCATTGCCTTGTGGGTGTGCCACTGAGCACAAATCCAATCGGATGTTGTTGTCCTCACAAAATCTTTTGAACTCACCTTGAGCAAAATTTGTGCCATTGTCAGTGATAATGCTATGTGGGTAGCCATACCGCAAAATAACATCTTTTAAGAATTTCACCGCTGTGCGCCCATCACACTTTGCAATGGGTTTCACCTCTAGCCACTTGGTGAATTTATCCACCATAACTAAGATGTGGGTCATATTTCCCCTTGCGGTTTTGAATGGGCCAACCATGTCTAGGCACCAAACGGCAAACGGCCAAGTTAGCGGTATTGTCTTTAAACCGGATGCTGGGGTATGATTTTGCTTGGCGTACCTCTGGCACCCATTGCATTTTCTTACCAGATCCTCCGCGTTTTCCAAAGCCGTTGGCCAATAGAACCCATGCCGGAATACTTTTGCCACCAGCGCCCTTGACGAAGCGTGATGCCCACATTCCCCTCGATGGATCTCCTCGAGCATTTCTTTTCCCTCTTCCGGTTCCACACACCTTTGGAGGACACCGGTAACACTTCTCTTGTACACCTCGCCATTGATGATGGTATACGCTTTGGACCTCCTCTGGATCCTTCTGGACTCATTTTCGTCAACCGGTAGAGTGCCGTTGATCAGGAATTCCTTAATAGGTTTAACCCATGATGGTGCCTCCCGAACCAGGAACACCGGTACGTCTATGTCCATGCTGTCCACCAGCATTGTTTCTTCCAGTACAGGCGCATCAGTCCCCGAGCTTACCGAAACAGTCCCCGGGTTTCCTTCGTCGATATCCATTGGTACAACATGTGATTCCGGTACAAAAATTGACTTTGACTTCGGACTCGGCTTGATTGATGGTACTCTTAAGTGTGCCAAGGCTATTCCGGGAGGAATTTCTTGCCTGGATGAGCCCAGCTTGGACAAAGCATCCGCGGCTTCATTTTCTGCACGCGGCACATGGTGAAACTCACACCCTTCGAAGAATCCGGCAATCTTTTGCACGTGAAACCGGTATGAAGCCATGTTGGCATCTTTTGCGTCCCAATCTCCGGAACATTGTTGTACCACAAGATCTGAATCTCCATAGCAAATGATCCGGTGTGCACCGATTTCCTTTGTGACCTTAAGCCCATGGATCAAAGCCTCGTATTCAGCGACATTGTTTGATGCCCTGAAATGTACTTGTAAAACTGTTGCGGTCAGAAACCCACCGGCGGGCAGCGACGGGCAACACCATAGAGCCGGGAATCTCCCAGGACTGCGGCTGGCCCTGGTCCCTCCGAGCGACGGCCCGCAAAGCCTTCTGCACACACGTCCGATGCCGATGCAAGGGCGTGCCACCTGACCTATACCTGGTCAGGAAGGTGTTGGATGATGCCTCGCTTAGTTTCCTGCATGGCATACACGTAAACGTTAAATACGAGCCTCGATCGGCTCTCAGGTTGTCCTGTGAATCGGCTCAAAGAGCCGATCCACCCATGATACGTACGAGGTGTACGATCAGATGGTGGTCCTGCTTGATCAAGAGAAAGCTAAAGCAATCTACTACGATTTGCGGTTTTCACCGCATAATCGGAACGTCCTACTCGTGATTGGGCCTCGCGGCCGCGTACGGTGATCGTAAGCCGATCCTAGACAGGGCCTAAAAACCAACACGAGGTTGATCCTCGGAACGTCCTGTCTAGGGCTAGCAAACTACACCCTACACGCCGCTGGATCCTCCAACCCTTTGTAAGGCCTAACAATGCAGATATTAAACTAATCCTTGAAGAACAAGGAGCAATCATAACGGATCGGATCTACTAAACAATGATCAAGTGGGGTGCCGCCCTTACACCCGTGATAGGCGTAAGGGCGGCTAGATGCCTAAGGGTTGCACGACGATAGCATATGATACGAAGAACAATGCTAACCCTAAAACATCTATGATAACTACGTTGCTTGCCATCAAAAAGGCTTCGATACGAGCAACGCATGGACGACGAATAAACGTGTGCTGCCTAGATCGCAAGATGCGATCTAGGCAGCATGGTGCTTACCCGGAAGAAACCCTCGAGACGGGGAGTTGGCGATGCGCCGAGATTGGTTTGTGGTGAACGTTGGTTGTTGTTTATTTCATAAACCCTAGATACATATTTATAGTCCGGGGACTTTCTAATTCAGGCGTGCACCTAACCGTGCACGGGTTAAACTCTAACTTCTAACCGACACGTATCCTACTATGGTACAGATACACGGGCAATTAGCCCAAACTTGGTACACAAGGCCGATTCATGTATTTCTTCTATATATATTCTTCAAGCCTATCTCCAATCACGGCCCACCTCTGATCCGGTCAAATTCTGGTGATAACACATGCCCCCTGGTTTTGGAAATGACATTTCCAAAATCATTACGCTTTTCTTTCATCGGGTCATGTCGTGGCAGAGCAGAACTGCCGCAGTATCCTTCATTACGATGCCTTGCCTCTTTCACTTCTCCGCGTGGCCTGCGAAATTTTTCTGTTGGGCACCACTTCCTCGGAAACTGCTGTGGCATTGAATCTCCCTCATACTGGTTCTGCCGATCATCACTTAGCTAATGCTCAATGAGCCGATGCTAACGCATCAGTCCTTCATTTCTCCAACTGATGCCCTTGAGTTCTGGTGGACAATGTGGAAGACCCTTGCCTTCACGAGGGTCCTTAACTTCCTCTCACCAGCTCCGGTGATCCTCCTCAGGTCAGCTGCCCCCCGAGTCTCAGTCAAGGCGAAACAGAGACGAGGATACGCAATTTAGCCAAATGGACCTGGGCTCGATCATGTCTGAGGGAACTATCATGCAGGGCCAGCCGATTTGAACAAAATCGGCTCTCCAGAGGAGAGAACCTTCAGGGTGAGCTGAACCTTCAGGGTGAGCTGCCCCCCGAGCTTCTTCAGTCCAATTCTTGCGTCTTGCTGATCGGATCGGCTCATCATCTTCGGCAAGCTCGATGTAACTTCCGGTGAGGATGTTTTGAATTTCGGTGGTCTCCAAACTCTGGACGTAACAACCTCTGAACGTGACATCAACCAAGTCGCCACCTTGGTCGCCCTTGAGCCTCTGTTTATAACAGCTGTCCTTAAGTCGATGTCCGTGCATCGGCTGCATATCATGCGACAATTTTTTTTTACGGGCCGATTTTTCTATCGGCCCCCAATATTTCACTGCACATGTCCATCTGATTAGGTGCCCCCCGAGCCGATTCTGCCAGGTGACTGCTGATATCGGCTCTGCGGTTAGCCAAGGCACTACGATGTGAACGTCGGCTCTGTTAGGAACAATGTAGATTTCTTCCAGCCGCATCGGCCGACGCAAACCCATTGCCCATTGGATCAACGTTGCACCCGAGCGGAATGAATGGTGAGGATAATTTTGGCCGATTGCTGGAATCGGCCTCCACGTTGCTTGCTCGATGAAGGTTTTTGCAATGTTCCTCCATAAATCCTTGGGGCCGATCACCTGGATCGGCATCGCCACGTTTGTCCATCGATGTTGCTTGTGTCACACGGTCAGGCCGGTGGATAAAACCAGCCTAACCCCGCCCTTTGTCACGTCGATGCGCTCGCAGTCGTCCAAATTGATGCCTGAGAGTGGCTCTTGGCCTGATGTCTCCCAAACGTTCATGCCAGCCGTTGAAATCTCGGCTGAATCATCTGCGTGGACAACTTCTACTTCATCTCCATCCCACCGTATTAGGCATTGGTGCATCGTGGATGGGATGCAACAGTTGGCGTGGATCCAATCTCTCCCTAGTAAGACAAGCATAGGAGCTCTTGCTCGTCGACAATAAAGAACGTCGTAGGGACAGCTTTTCCTTCCTACGATCGGATCCACGTTCAAAACACCTTGTGCGTCGATGCTTGGCCGTTGAAATCGCTCGGTGTCACATTGGTCTTGATCGGATCCGAGCCGGAGCGTCCCAACCGACGTAGCATGAAGTATGGCATAATGTTAATCGCCGCTCCGGTGTCCACCAACATCTTGTTGACAGGCTGCCCATTGATGTATCCTCGCAAGTACAGGGCCTTCAGATGCCTGTAGCTTCTCTCTCGTGGCTTCTCAAAGATGACCGGCCGTGGGCCGCAGTCAAGTTGTGCCACAGGTGCTTCGTCTGATCCTGGAGCACTAAACTCCGTCGGAAGGATGAACACCATGTTTGTGCCAGCAGATGTCACATCATCGGCTTTCTTTTGTCTGGGGCGCCACTCTTTCCTTTGTGGCCGACCTTCTTCGTCCAGGGTTCGCTGAATTTTAGCGGCCAGATCAGGCCGCGCCTTCCTCAACGTGTGCAGGTATAACCTTTCGGCCTTCCTCCAACCCACGTAGACGCTGAACCCTTCGCTTTTGGGAACGGCCGAGCCCATCAGTGGAACCACCTTGGCCGATGATACTTGTCTTCTTCTTCATCATCGTCCTCTAGTTCCTCGAGATCTTCCACCCGAGCGGACTCAGCATGCTTGTTCCGAGGCGGGAGAGGCCCTAGACGTTTGAACACGGACACGTTAGTCTGCATCCTTCTTATTTTGTTTACATTCTCAGGCGCTTGCCGATTGTAGGCAATCGGCTCATTCCTCGAATCCCAGCGAGTGTCCGAAGAAGGGGCAGTCTCGGTGCCTATCCACGTCGTCTTGCTCCCTCGACTTTTCCTTGGCGTGGCGCTCGTATCCCTCCTCGTCGCGATCGTGCCGACGACGTCTCCTGTCGTCCTTAGCCGGACGATCTTTTTCATCATCGTCGTTGTATCGCCAGCGTTGGTCGTATTGACCCACATACTTGTTGAGGAGGTGATCGGAGAGAGGTCGCCGATATCTTACGTTCCTCACTTCTCCTCTCGTGATGTAGCGCTTGCCATCGTGGCGGAGCCGATCGCGTGGAGCGGCTTCCCCTGTGTCCTTGCTATGAGAGCAGCTGCCCTCATCTCCGTCCTTACCAGAGTGGTGCCCAGGTCCTACCATGTTGATATTGCACGAGAACTCTGGCTGGCACCCTTCGTGGTAAGCATACTCCACCATGTTAACGGCGGGGAAGGGGTGTGTGTCGACCTTCATGGCGTACTGGCTGAAAATTAGCCGTCCTTGTTCTATCGCCATTTGGACCTGTTGACGCTACACCCTGCAGTCGTTGGTGGCGTGGGTGAACGTGTTATGCCATTTGCAGTATGGCTTTCCGTTCAGCCTCTTGCACCGTGGGGATCTTGTGGCCTTCGGGTAACTTTAGTCGCTTCTCCTTGAGTAAGAGGTCGAAAATCTGCTCAGCTTTGGTCACGTCGAAGTCAAACCCTTTTGGAGGACCTTGTGGCTTAACCCATTTACAGGACACGGGGCTTGCCCCCCGAGTCCATTCAGCCACTGCTACCTCTTGATCTCCCGCAACACCTTCATCTTCATCCGCCTCAACCAGGACCACCGCACGCTTGAATTTATCCTGGTAAACATCTGGGTGGCGCTGTTCATATGCTGACAGCCTTCGCACCATGTGCGCCGGTGAAGGGTAGTCTCGCTTGGGAGGCCACGTCCTTGATCGATGATGAGAGACCCACCACCGCCAACTCGATCGCTTCTTTTCGCTTACATGAACCGAATAGCATCGGTTCCTAACGGCCCCGAAGCGCCGGACGTATTATGCCACCGTTTCCCCGCGCTTCGTCGTACTTGTGCTAGATCGGCAATGCCAGCCTCGGAAGCCTTCGAGTGATACCGCACGTGGAACTGTTCTTCCAACCGCTTCCAAGTCCGGATTGAGTTTGGTGGCAGCGATGTGTACCACCCGAAAGCCGATCCCGTGAGGGACCGTGCGAATAACCTCACACGCAGCTCGTCCGATGCTCGAGATCGTGCCCAGCTGTGCCAAATATCGGCTCACATGCTCGATGGAGCCGGAACCATCCGATCCACTAAACTTTGTGAAGTCGTGGAGCCGATATTTGGGTGGTAGCGGGATCAATTCGTACTCGTTGGGGTACGGCTTGGTATAGCCGATTGTCCTCCTTTTCGGCATCATGCCGAACCGGTCTTTCGAATTGTACAAATCTGATCCGCGGTGATGGTCGAAGGCGTCGAACCCCGAAGATTCGCCGGGGTGGCATACTTAGCCAGCCATGCTTGCTTTTCCAGCTCCGAGCCAACCGCAGGAGCTGAGCTCCGGAGGTTTGTCGGAGTGGCGTACTTAGCTAGCCACGTCCGCTTCTCAAGATCCGTTGCCGACGTTCCTCCCGCTGTTCCGTGAGTCCCTCGCCGTTGCAGCCTGGTTCGAGAGTGCCCAGTTACTACAGTCTGGCACGTATGCGCACGTGTATCCGTGGGGAATCTCCTTGGGCGCCTCATGCAAGAATTGGTAGTCACTAGGGTCACCACCGATCTTGTAGACGACGTATGCCGATGAATTCGGCACTTCGGGTGTTGCCAACGCGAACGGCAGCGGCGGACGGGACTGGAGTGGCATCTCTCCTTGGTAAGTCCCCAGAGCTGGTCCTGACGGAGAATACCGATGGCTCATGATTTCTCGGATCACGCGCGAGCGACACGCTCCAAAGTGTTCACCGAGCTCTCGCAGTGGCGGTGCAGCGAATGAGCCACCATGAAGTTGATCTCCCGACGCAGCCGACCCGGTGCGTTCTTCTCGACGGGGAGGACAGGTCCACTCCATCGAGCGCGCCTTCAAGTGAGAACCCCTTCCACCCGATGCCATGGGAGCGGGTTCCGTGGAAAGAGCCGATGAGGTCGGCTTCGAGGACCGCTTTGATCTCGTCATGCTTCTTCTTGAGCTCCTCGCCGGATCCTCGTACTTGACCGGAGTGCCTTCCGCCATCTCGGATGTAGATGGCGATGCGGTGGATGTCGAAGATTGTCCCACCGGGCGTGCCGCAATGTGTTGCGGTCGAAACCCACCGGCGGGCAGCGACGGGCAACACCGTAGAGCCGGGAATCTCCCGAGACCGCGGCCGGCCCCCGGTCCCTCCGAGCGACGGCCCGCAAAGCCTTCCGCACACACGTCCGATGCCGATGCAAGGGCGTGCCACCTGACCTATACCCGGTCGGGAAGGTGTTGGATGATGCCTCGCTTAGTTTCCTCGCATGGCATACACGTAAACATTAAATACGAGCCTCGATCGGCTCTCAGGTTGTCCTGTGAATCGGCTCAAAGAGCCGATCCACGCATGATACGTACGAGGTGTACGATCAGATGGTGGTCCTGCTTGATCAAGAGAAAGCTAAAGCAATCTACTACGATTTGGGGTTTTCACCGCATAATCGGAACGTCCTACCCGTGATTGGGCCTCGCGGCCGCGTACGGTGATCGTAAGCCGATCCTAGACAGGGCCTAAAAACCAACACGAGGTTGATCCTCGGAACGTCCTGTCTAGGGCTAGCAAACTACACCCTACACGCCGCTGGATCCTCCAACTCTTTGTAAGGCCTAACAATGCAGATATTAAACTAATCCTTGAAGAACAAGGAGCAATCATAACGGATCGGATCTACTAAACAATGATCAAGTGGGGTGCCGCCCTTACACCCGTGGTAGGCGTAAGGGCGGCTAGATGCCTAAGGGTTGCACGACGATAGCATATGATACGAAGAACAATGCTAACCCTAAAACATCTATGATAACTACGTTGCTCGCCATCAAAAAGGCTTCGATACGAGCAACGCATGGACGACGAATAAACGTGTCTGCCTAGATCGCAAGATGCGATCTAGGCAGCATGGTGCTTACCCGGAAGAAACCCTCGAGACGGGGAGTTGGCGATGCGCCGAGATTCGTTTGTGGTGAACGTTGGTTGTTGTTTATTTCATAAACCCTAGATACATATTTATAGTCCGGGGACTTTCTAATTCAGGCGTGCACCTAACCGTGCACGGGTTAAACTCTAACTTCTAACCGACACGTATCCTACTATGGTACAGATACACGGGCAATTAGCCCAAACTTGGTACACAAGGCCGATTCATGTATTTCTTCTATATATATTCTTCAAGCCTATCTCCAATCACGGCCCACCTCTGATCCGGTCAAATTCTGGTGATAACAAAAACATACCGGAGATGATCTCCCTTTGGTGAGGTGAGCACCACACCGGCACCTAGACCCTCTTTGAGTTTGGATCCGTCAAAGTGCATTTTCCAGTACTCTATTCTCTGGTCTGGGGGCTTGTACTGCATTTCTGCCCAATCAACTAAGAAATCAGACAAAGCTTGTGATTTTATGGCATCTCTTCTTTCATACACCGGTACGTATGGTGATATCTGAATTGCCCATTTTGCAATCCTGCCGCTAGCATCTTTGTTGCACATGATATCGGAGATGGGTGCCTCACTCACCACCTTCATGGGGTGTTCCTCAAAGTAGTGCTTGAGCTTCGTGGCGGCCATGAACACGCCATAAGTCATTTTCTGGAAGTGTGGGTAGTTTTTCTTTGAGAGAGAGAGCACCTCGCTCAGGTAGTATACCGGCCTCTGGACGGTTTTTCCTTCCTCTTCTCTTTCTACTACCACAACAACACTCACAACCCGGTTAGTTGCTGCTATGTATAACAACATGGGCTCTCTTTCCAACGGCGAAGCCAGTATTGGCGCAGTGGCTAGCATAGTTTTCAGCTCTTTAAACGCTGCGTCTGCCTGAGGGGTCCAGACGAACGTATCGGATTTTTTCATCAGAGCGTAGAGTGGCAAGGCCTTCTCTCCCAACCTGCTTATGAACCGGCTCAGCGATGCTAAGCTTCCGGTAAACTTTTGTACATCCTTAAGATCACGCGGTATCGTCATTCTCTCGATTGCCCGGATCTTTACCGGATTGACCTCAATGCCCCGGCTTGATACAAGAAAGCCAAGCAGTTTGCCGGCAGGGACACCGAAGGTGCATTTTGCCGGATTAAGTTTCATCCGGAACCTTCTTAAGTTATCGAATGTTTGCCGGAGATCGTCGATTAAGGTTTCTTTTGCCTTAGTTTTTACCACGACATCGTCCACATAAACTTGCACATTTTTTCCGATTTGATCAAACAAACATTTTTGCATACAGCGCACGGTACGTTGCACCAGCGTTGCGCAAACCAAAAGGCATAGAGACATAGCAATAAGCCCCGTGCGGGTAATGAACGCAGTTTTTATTTGATCTTCCTTTTTCAAGGGGATTTGGTGGAAACCGGAATAAGCATCCAGGAAAGACAACAACTCACACCCAGCGAGTGGAATCAATCACTTGATCGATCCGCGGTAAAGGAAAAGGGTCTTTTGGGCAAGCCTTGTTCAGATTGGTGTAGTCGATGCACATGCGCCACACCTTTGGAGCTTTTGCTTCGAGGTTCTCATCTTTTTTCTTCTCGACTAGCACCGGATTGGCTAGCCACTCAGTGTGCAGCACTTCCACGGTAAAACGGGCAACCAACAACTTTGTTACTTCCTCTCCAATGATTTTCCTCCTATCCTCAGCAAACCGGCGTAAGAGTTGTCGCACCGGCTTCGCATCCTTTCGGACGTTCAAAGAGTGCTCAGCCAGCTCCCTCGGAACACCTACCAAGTCCTCTGTTGACTAGGCAAAGATATTCCAATTCTCACGGAGGAAGCTGACGAGCGTGCTTTCCTATGCCTCACTGAGGCCGACACCGATACGAACGGTACGCTCAGGAAAAGCCGGATCCAGCACGATGTCCTTTGTTTCCTTTGTCGGCTTGAACGCTGGAGCGCTCAAGCTGGCACTCATTGCCGCTAAGCTCAACTGTGAAGACTGAGCCAGCGCAACCGCAGTTTGCATCCTCTTCTTCTCCTCTGCGATCACCAGCGATTCTGCCAGGTTTGATCCGGCGGAAGCAGTTTCCAGCGAGATCCTGTAATTTCCCACCACAGTTAAGGGTCCACGAGGTGCCGGCATCTTCATCTTGAGATACGCCGTGTGGGTTGAGGCCATGAAGGCTTCCAATGCCGGTCTCCCCAATAGTGCATGGTACGGACTATCTAGGTCCACCACCTCGAACTCAATGTTTTCAATCCGGCAATTGTCACGTCCTCCAAACGACACATCCACCCGGACTTTTCCTACCGGTGCGCAAGACAACCCCGGTACGATCCCGTGGAACGTTGTACGAGTTGGCTGAAGCATGTTTTCTGTTATGCCCAACGTATCCATGGTGTGTCGGTACATTATGTTTATGCTGCTCCCATTGTCTATCAGCACTTTGCTGAACTTGACGCGAGTCGTTGGCCCTTTCATGATTGGGTCCACCACGAGAGCGTAACCACCTGGGTTAGGCATAACCTTGGGGTGATCCTTGAGCGACCACGAGATTTCCTGATCTGACCACTGCATGTATGTTGGTACTGCCGGCATCACCGCGTTCACTTCCATGGAACGGCGATGTAGGCTCTGCCTGTCTGTCGGCTCAGTGACGAACACGACACAGCACACGTCTGGATCCTCATAAACATTCCGGCCCAAAGGTGCCGGTGGAGGTGGTTGGCCGTGGCCCTCTCCCACCTGATTGACTTGCTGATACTGTCGCTCTGTTTGGCTGAGGCTGTACCGGTAAAGCATTTGCCCCGGTAAGTGGTGGTGGTGGTGGTAGTTGTTGCTGGCGCAGCATATCTTGTGGTGGTGGCAACATTGTGGTGCACCCTTGTGCTTGCGCATCTTTTACTGCTCCCTTTTGCATCAAGTACTTAGTCCAGGAACAATCCTTTGTCAGGTGGTTTGACGGATGAGCCGGATTAGGCGTGTGCCACCGGCAAGGTTGATCCATGGCGACTTCCATGGTGTATTTCACGGGTTCTTGCCAATTCTTTTTCTGGCCCCAGGGTTTCTTTTCGACCCATTGTTTCTTAGGACCCGCCCATGGCTGCGATCCGGTTCTCTGCCTTTGGCTGCCGCTGGCATCAGAGTTTTCTTGCACAACAGCAACTTGCTGCGGACCGTACCTTCGATCCGGGAAATCTTCCCTCCTTTTGTTGTTCCGGTTGTCCCGGTATTGTTCCTGGCGCTGCTGAGGTGGGTTTGATTGTTCCGGCTCAGCTTGCACCGCCGGTTGCATTGGGTCTCCCAACGCATAGTTATCCGCCACACATATCATCTCCGCCAAAGTCGTTGGCATGTTTCGCTGCAGCTTTTGCCACAAAGGCGAACCTCGCCGGCATCCCTGGCTAAACCAAGCAATGGCTTGTGCTTCTATCACTCCTTCACAAGAGTTTCTAGTGGAGTTCCACCGGGTTAGGTAATCCCGGTCTCGTTTCCTGCAGTGCGCCGCACGCACAAGGCGAGCTGCCGAGGCCTCGTTTGGCCTTCGGTAGGTGCTACTGAAGTTGCTCACAAAAGCTTCCTCAAAGTCCAACCAACCGTTTATGCTTCCTGCCGGCAAGTTGTTCAGCCAGATTCTTGCTGGTCCCACCAGAAACGTTGGCACGATTCTCACGGCCCAACGCCGATTCCCTCCTCCGGCTACACATCCTCCGCCGCCAGCGACGTATACCGCGGTCACATAATCCGCGAGCCAGTCTTCCGGCTTAGTGGTGCCATCATATGTTTTGGTGTCACGGGGCAACTAGCAGTTGCGTACCGGTGGCTGCTCTTTCATGATCCTTGGGCCAAAGCACTTGGGACCCGGAGGACCCTCTGCCTCTATCATTTCAGACAGGTACACTCTATCCAGACGGTGCCTCGCATCCCGTTCTGGTAGGTGTCTTTCTCCCACACGCTCTCCCAAAGGGTTCCGGTAAGCGGTGAGTCTTGTCAAGTCAGCTTCATCGTAACGTTCTGGTACCGCGGCCCTTGCCTGCCGGTACCTTGGTGGAGGCATCTCCTCCTCATCATACGCTGCCCTTGCAGCTTGATAATTTTGCCCGGTTTCATATCTACCGACATGATTGTTTCCGGCATAGCCTCCTTTGGCGTAGCCTCGATCTGCCCCTTGGCTTTTTCTACCGGCATCATGTTGTCCGGCTTGTTGTTTTCCGGCAAGAATCGGATCGTACACAGTCATCTGTTGTGCGTTCATCTCTTTTTCTCTCCTTCTGTCCGGATGGGGGGACGAGGCCTGCCCATGGGACTTGCTTCCTGCATTCTTTGTTGAACGCGCGGATTTTGAGGCCGCAACCTTGTTCAGCTTATCCAGCTGCTCAGCATTCTGCTGCTCGATAGTCTCTAGCAGCTCTCTAACACGCTCTTGCTGTTTTGCCAAAGCATCTCCTGAAAGCGAGTCACACAGCGCTACCGCAGCCTTCGCAGCTTTTATAGTTTTATCCGGGCTACTGTACTTAGGTTTCTCTACGATGCTCACAGATGCAGAGGTACTTTTGCCGGCGAGAACTTCCTTACGCAAATCCTGATCTAGATTGCAAGCTTTAAGCCGGTTCTCCGGTATCCTAGCAGCATGATCGCTAACAGAAGCAAAGCCATGGGCAGCGTTGTACTCACGTAGGGTTAGGTTCAGCTCGCGCTGCGCCCGGACGATGTCGGCGCCGTTCGCGAGCAGCTTCTGGCGTTGTGCCTCCAGCTCCGCCTGAGCCGCTGCCGGGTCGATGTTCTGCGCGATGGGCGTTGCCAGCACGTTCATCGCCGCTTGGAGTGGCGTTTCCGGTGGTGCTGAAGATGCTCCCGCCAGCGTCGCGCTCCAGCGATGGCTTGGTCGCACGGGTCGAAGCCGCACGACCAGCACCTTCATCCACAGCTTCCTTGCCTGCGCCGACCACGCCGGTCATCATCACCTCGACGCTGCCGGCGGTGCGGCCAGCACAGAGCCACCTTGGCGGGTCCGGTGCCACCAGCACCGGCGAGAGGCGCTGGCGCACGAGGACGGTGCCGAAGTAGACGCGGTGGCTGCCGAACTCGATGATGCGGCCGTTCTTGGGGAAGATGCCGCCGTTGGCGAAGCAACCCGCGTTGTCGTTGATGAAGTCCATGGAGTAGAGGCGCTGGACGAGCGCCGACACTGTCCGCTCGCCGGCGACCTCGAGGATGCCCGCCCGAATATGAACTCCAGCAAGCGCCACTTCATGCCCCACGGTGGGCGCCAACTGTCGTCGTGGGGAACAGACAGATGCCATAGGATGGCTTAAGTTGGGGCCGAATGGACGCTAGAGGATTCGGGGGAGGGTTTGTGATTAGATGGGATGAACTTCCGGATGGTTTCCTCAAGAACTTAGCCAAGGCTAGAGGTTGAAGAAGAAAGACATAAGGAAGAACTCGCTCTAGATCATCTTCTTTATTGATCTCCACAGGTTACAAGTTTGTGCTTACAGGATCTCTCCCTCTCTGCTCATCGCTCCCGAGTACGGGTGTGCCCCCTCTCCTTATATAGGGGAGAGGGTGGCTTACTGAGGGAAGAAACCCTAATGGCATCTTTGACTAGACAAACTACTTTACAAAGTTACTTTAATCATAGATGACACCGGGGTCTTCTTTAATCAGTGGAGGCCGACGTCCTCCGGCTTCTTTCATCGTCACCTCTTCTTTATCGTCAGGCCTTCGTTTAAAGCTACTTTGCTTAGCTCATCTTTGTCCTCTAGCTCTGGAGAGAATCTTTGACCAGTCATGCCGACGTGCTACAGCGTACTTCTTACCGGTAGTCCGGTGTCTTTTCTATCCGGTTCCGGTATACCCCTTCTGGGGATACCGGCTTAGCTTTACTTAGCCAAATCCTTAATTTCGTGCTCCGGCATAAACATTAAACCGGTATCTTGATGGCTCAAACCATCCGGTTTGGCATGCCTTTGGCATACCGGGGGTCATCCCCCCAACATGCACTTAATAGTATAAAGTATCATATAATATATACTTGATCTTCCTTTCTTCGGAATTGTGTGCCTCCATTCTTTTTTTTTAGTGTACATTAATACATCAAGTCATGAATATATACATCCATATCAAAGATAAATTGGTGATATTAATTTGTGATCCCGTTTTGCCATACTTCTTGATTTCTCATGAGTGTTCATAATTTTCTTTGTGAATTTCTTAGTTTTATCATTACACGATTTATCCCTCTTATTTTGAAGAATGTCCCCAACTTTTGGTACATTTTATATAAAGTTTTTGTTCTTATTTTTTCTGATGTTTTCAGTTATTTATTTTAATGGTACTTATGTGATTTTTTGCCTCTTTTGTTTCTAAATTTTACTACGGAGTAATGATTTTTCTTTTAGATATTTCATTTTCTGGCACTATTAGCTAGACACACGCATACATGTGTGCCGGGCCTGCCGGCCGGTGAGTACGCATCATTCTTGTACTCTTCAGGATCCGTCGAGCGGTTTACGCGCGCCGGCAGGGCGGGCCGGCGCCGATCTCTCTCTACAGAAACGGCTGCTGGCGGGTTGACGCAAAGAAGAAACCTTGGCCGTTGGCCCCTGCGGGCTGCGGCCTGCTCTGCTGACTGCTGGTTCGTGAACTGGGAACAGTCCTCTCCCTCCCTAGCTAGAGCTACACCCTCCGTCAGTCCGTCGTCTTCTCCCTGATAATACTACTGTGCTAGTACACTCCTGGGCTTTTACACTCACATGCAATGCAACGTACAAGTTGGGGAATCTGTCGAGAATCACGTACTACCGTCCATTGATCCAAATTATAGGCATGGGAGGGCGGAGAATCAGGGATTTTCCTGGGTACAATTTGTATGCAGGGAGGACCGGAGAATCGAGATCTTCTCCCAGCTGAATTCGCATGCCCCGAGCCCCCGACACGGCGTGTGTGCGTGTGAGTGACATTAGCGGACGAGATTCCGCTAGCTTCGAATCTATATATGTAGGGTGTCCTTCGTAGGTGAACCCCCCTCCCCCAGGTGACCAGGCCGTCCCTCCCCTACCCATCCACAACCCCGCCTCCTGTTCCTTCCCCGCCGCCAGGAAAAGACCGGGCGGTGCCTGATCTCCCCTTCTCCGGGCGCTAAGAGCAGATCCTGTCCTAGATGTGGTGAACCGCATTGGTGCCGTCTTCGGTCGCTGCACCTCGGGCCACGGCTGGCCATGCGGTGGTGACGTCTCGCGCCTACTCTGGCCATTGTTGGCTGCGAGCATAGCCATTAGCGTTTCAGCCGGATCTAGGCTTGTGGGCCCAGATCTAGGCCTGGCAGGGCCTAGCCAGTAGTCCCTCCTACCGTGGCGAGCGGTGAGGCCACGGACGTGGTGGTGGCTTTCTGGACGCCGGTAGTGGTGGCTCGCGGATCCAAGGGTGGTTTTTTTGGACCCCCTAGACCAGCGTGACTCCATTGAGACATGCGTTCGTGCTCGATCTGTCCTTTACGGATATGGCGCCCTCTATGCCCGTTTGTGTCGGTGGCCTTCTGGAATTTTCTTGGAGCTCGTGACACTGAGACGTTGTAGTGAGCAACGTCCTCGCCGTCTTTTTTGGGATAGGGTTCTTGGTCCGGCGCGTGCTCGTCGGGTAGGCATCATGATATGTGGTCTAGTTGCTCTCGTGGCTATGTTTTTTTTCCTCCAACCTCCAGGAGTCGCGCTAGTGAAGGTGTGGGCATGATGGGGATGGTGTGGCCGTCATGGTGCCGCCGAGCTAGCATCGCTGGTGGCGCATGGCTCTAGGTCTACCTGGGATTGGCCAACCAGCTCTTGCGGTCATCTTGTTGGCGATTCTAGTTGGGACTAGGTCATAGCGTGGCTTGGGTTGGAGGCTCGGCAATGATTTCTGCTCTGTCCGCTCTGCTTTCTCGTGACGGTGACTAGATATTTGTCCTGGTTGGATCTCGGCGAAAGATATGCATGGCTTGGGCCAATGTTGGTGATAGCGTCACCTTCGGGTGTTGTTCCCTTGTTGAAAGCGTCCCGATGATGTTCCTCCGGTTCGATGTGATGGATGTCGTCACTCCGCCTCAAACTTCTCCTCTTGGAGTCCTTGCTTCGAGCAAGCTTCACTTCTAGTGTCTTGTGGTTCACCCTCAGTTCTCCCGTTGTTGTCACATCCCTCTCGCATTCTCGGCCTGGCGCTTATAGACGGCCTTGCTTTGGTGGCTGGCGGGCGTCCTAGCGCCTTTGGAGGCTTTGCTAGGTCGACGCTAGGCCATAGTTACTGCCGGTATGCCTATTCCCAATGCCACTTGATGTTGTGTTTTTGTTCTGGTCCTAGGTCGAGCTCGTGGGGTGGTGGTTCGGGATCTGGGTGAAAGCTTTGCAGAACCTCGGTATCTGTCGATGATGATGACGCATTCTCGCCATACACCTTCTTGCAGGCTTCACCGCAAGACACCCTCCTCCTTTGGATCCTCAAGTTCTGCGAGGTTGTTGGCCCGTAGTCGAGTTTCCCATTGGGCTATCGTTTTGGTGCGAAGGAGGTGTGTTGGTGTGGTCATGGCCATGGTCACTAGCTTCGGTGCAACAGAAGATAAGTCCCCCTCAACCTGGACCAGGCTTCGGCTTGGCGATTTTGTACGGTTCGATGTGCGTTTTCCGCGTGTGGTGTAAGTTATGGTGTAACTTCTCGCTGATTGATGGTTTTGTTAATTTAAAACCAGGTTTATTTCGAGCCTTCCCTTCGGTTTAAGACTGACCATAATGGGAGTAACTTAGCTAGTAACATCACACACTCCAAGGTATTTTGGTGACATGGCATAACAATAAATGAAGGAAGAGAGGAAGGTGGTACTAACTAGCTATGTTACCATAACGTCACACACCCAAAGACAAAATGAGTCTACAAATTAATAAATGATACTTTGTATGATACCAACTCTAAGTTACTTTCCACTATGAAGGTAGTAAGAGCAACTCCAATAGTATTTCTGGTTGTTGGCTATAAGCAAGATGCAATGTCATCTATAGCTAACATGTAGTCAATAAGTACAATAATTGGCTATAAGAATGTACTACTTTCTCAATGGATGACCCACATTTTATTCACATAACTTGTCTAGGAGCACGTGCTAGAGCTAGCTCTTGCATAAGAGCTCACTTATATTCTCTCTTCTCTTCTCTCTACTCCAACTAGGCATAAATATATTATTTTAATACTTGTAGCCAGCTGATTAGAACTTATTGTACTTGCTCTAACATGGATTAGTAACTTTTGCATGACACCACCTTATGTTACTCCCCACTATAAGAGCAAGAACAATAGTGTAGCCGGCAACCGGCTATAACAATTTTCCACATCATCTATAGTCAACTTATAGCTAGCATGTACAATAGTAGTAAGCTATAAAAGTGTACTCCCTCCGATTCATATTAATTGACTCTAATATAGATGTATCTAGACATATTTTAGTTCTAGATACATCCATGTTGAAATTAATTAATATGAATCGGAGGGAGTAGTACTTTTATAATACATGGCACACCTTTTAGTCTCACATAGTATCTAGGAGCACGTGTTAGGGCATGTACAATCCTAGACGCTTACATAGACTCTTAAGTTATATAAAGAATTATTAAAAAATCGAATTACCACGTCAGCGTTATAGCTTCCAACGCTGGGCGCTTATTAGGAACGCTAAAACCCTTTTGCTGATGGCTTTCCATGTCCTCCGCTGTGAAGCAAAATGGCCAAGCGCCCGACGCGTATGTTTGGTCGACGTCGGACTAGACGCCAGGATTAAATATCACAACTGCTGGATCACAGGGAAATTAATCCTTGCATCGGTGGCTAAGCGCTCGCGTTATACTTGCCCTTAGAGCTGGCTATTAAATAAGAGGTCATTTCTCTTCTCTCATAATCTTCTTCAACTAAATAAATTTATAATATTTTATTTTTTATAGTCAGCTGACTGTACATTATTCTACTTGCTCTAAGTAGCTTAAAGAATCTAGGTAGGGTGTGTCTTAATCATGCCGTATCTCTAGCTAGTTAGGCCGTGGGTGCGTGCTGTCAACTGTACGCAGTAGCTGTTGGATTATTAGGCAATTTCCGTGTGAGTTTAATTACCGAAAGCAAGATTATAGATGCACAAGCATACTTAACCACACATATCAGACTAAGCACATGCATTAGATCTGAACATGGAACAAGTAGCAGTGCAAGCTAGGAGAGGAAAAGCACGTACATCACGACCAGGAAGGTCGCACCAGCAGCAGCACCACCACCACCATGGGAGTTGTTGATGTCGCCCATGGTGAAGTCGGTTCTGTTGACGAAGCAGCCGAACCGTTGATGAAGAAGACGAACAGCAGCGAGCAGTCGCGCCGAGACGCTCCCCAAAAACCTTATCGCCCGTCTCCCGGTGCAGGATCTCAACGGACGTGGTTTCGGAGGCCTGCTCTCCCGGACGGTTGTGCACGCAGTCGCCGGGATGGGGAAGACTAGAGAGTAGCGCAGCAAAAGGAACTTCGTGAGAGAGATCTAAGAGCACTGTTCTCCAGATCTGATCGGTCTCCTTGCATAGCCTGGGAGGAGAGCCGCCACGCGTAGGAAGCCAGAGACACGCGGCGAGCATGCACATGCAGGTCGACACGTACCCAATACAGTTGGTGCACCAAGCAAAAATTTAGGCTCCCTTGAGTGTGTCTCGAACTCGAGTCACGCGACGGGCGTGGCGTGGCGTGGCGTGGCGTGCCGTGCCGTGCCGAGGAGGAGTGCGCGAGGGCTCCTTCTATTTTCTCACTCACTTCGAAGGAGTAGAACAGCAGCCCTTATATACCACTCCAAATCACTCCCAACTAGCAATGTGGGACTAAACTTTGTCCTCCCAAGACTATCCCAAGCTTCCAACGTAATGGGCCTTGAGATTTCAGAAATTGTAGACTATATGGGCTGCCTTATTGGGCTGCAGCCCATCTACATTCAATAGTACCGCCAATGCCGTGTGTGGTTTCTAGCGAGGAAAGGCGATCGATACCCAAGCTCGCGCTAGCTACCGGACGACGACGATCAGCACGCACGTCGGTGTTACCACGGTGTCACCGTCGTCGCTGTCGCCGATGCGAAAGGGAACCTGCATGCTGCTGTGTGTCTGTCTACCGATGCGGCGATGCGCTACGTCCTCCACCAGCCGTTCCTCCAGTTCCTGGCTACGTAAGGGCATCTCCAGCGGCGCGACGCATTTCGGACACCCAAAATGTCCGCGGGCGTCCGTTTGCGTCGCGAGGCGGACGCGGAAATGGTCGTGTGTCCGTTTGCGTCTGGGGCTGGCTCCAGCGGGGTGACGCATTTTGGGCGCAGGCCAGAATTCAAAAAATAGAAGCACGCATAAACTTTTGCACCAAATTTACAGCCGCATTTTGAGGGCTGAAACAAGTTCACCCCACTTTGCATATCGGACTGCGCAAAGTGGAGACCAAAAGGGGCACAACAAGGCCTGTGCAAGCAATAAAAATGTCCAAAAGGAGGCCAAGGTGCTGGGCGCATGGCGCCGGCGATCAGGCGTCTCGCGCGCGGATTTCGACGCGCCTCTTCATGAACCAGGCCCTGGTGTCGTCGTCGACGCTGCTCAAGTCGGCTAGCATGATCCTAGTGTCCTCCGCATGGATCTTGGCCTTGGCGTCCATCCTCCTAGCCTCGGCGTCAAGCAATTTGGCCTCGGCGTCGCCTTTTGGACCTCAATTACCTCTTTGGCGAGGTTGTGGTAGATGGCAGCTGCGGCCTCTTTTCCAGGACGCCTCTTCTCGTCCCTAGCAGCCAAGGCGGCACGATTGTCGGCCATCATCTTCTCCATGCTCATGGTGAACGCAAGGGCCTGCGCCTCCCGTCGTAGATCGGCCTTGGTAGCCTTGTGGCCTCGTGGACGAGGTGGAAGGGCTGGACGGCCTTGATCGTCGTCCTCGCCGTCGAGGTTGATCGCTGTCCCATTCCTCACGGCTTCGTTGTAGGCCGCATAGCTTGTCATCCACTTGTTGGCGTTCTTGAGCACGTCCCAGGCAATGGACCATATGGAAGCCCTTCTTATGTGTCGCCCGAACTTCTCCAAGGCGCGGGATACCTGCATTCATAGCCGCCAATGATGTACATAGAATGATGCACATAGTGTTCAATGATGATGGTTCTATCGTGTTTACCACTCGTCATGACGCCGGCGCCGCTTACGGGGTTGTTAACAGCATGTTCGACCGCCGAGCAAAACTTGGCTGTCTCTTGCTTGATGTAGTTCCATCTTTTTCGGAGGGACTCTAACGTCCGAGGGCTTGTGATATTGTAGGGCGGGTGCCGCCTCGGTCTCGTTGTACTCTGCGAGACCTTGGCCCAATTGACCTTGCCCTTTTGCTGCGCGCCATTAATGCAATCATTGCTCGATGCAAGCCATGCTTTGCACAAGCACTTGTCCTCCTCCTCGACGAAGCCTTGTGTCCTGTGGCTCTCCCCCTTCTTCTTCCCAGGCTTTGTTGGCGCGTCGTCGAAGTCGTCCACCGACACGGATGTTGGCTGCGTCTCGCTGGGTGGCGAACGAGCGTGCGGTTTCGATGTCCTCCGCGCGTTCATCCGCCGTTGGCTCCCGGTCATCCGGCGGGGACCCGGCCGGATCACCGCGAACGAAGCCGCCGCCGAAGATAATTTCCTGGATGTCAGCCTCACGGCGGTCCTTCCAATAGTCCTACGAATCACCGGACGTCAGACGCATGAAACACGGCGAACGCACACATTGAGAGAGCTCACGTACCGGGTCGTCCATCGTCGGGGCAGCCGCCGCCATTTCGTCGAACAGGATGCGGGGCTGCGGCATGCTCTCCTCCGGCACTGGAGCGTCTTCCGTGCCGCGCCGGAGCCGGCGTCACCGCTTCTAGGAGTCCGGTTGAGGTCGGGAACAGCCGCCCCGTTGAATCGCTCCGCCGCCCCGGTCAACTCCACCGGCGGCAGGCCGGACGCGAACCGCGACGCCGGGTGGCCCCGCAAGGGAGCGGGAGTTCCGAGACGCAGCTGGGAACTTACCGAGCCGACCGACGAGGACGGAGGAGCGACGCCGGCGATCCACTCTCTCTTGACGAGCATGTAGCCCTCCGCCAAGGTCGGATGGAGGGCTACTTGCGCGACGCCGGCTTTGATCCGCATCCGCCACGCTCGCTGGTTGGCGGCCGCGGAAATCTTCATCTTCGGTTCCTCGCGCCGGCAGCGACGTTTCGCGGCCTCGATCACTTTCTCCTCCGGGAGAGCACCTTCTTGCGGCCTTCGCCTTTGCCTCCCGGCCGCCGCCGGTGCCGGCCCGCTTTTCTTCCGGCGGACCCTCCATTGTGGCTACGGTCGTGGCTACGGGGGAGTGTGGGCGGCGGCGGGTGCGGCGGCGAGGGTTTGATCCGCATCCATGGCGGTGGCTGCGGCGGCGAGGACGTCCATCGCTTCAGGAATGTTTCGCGCCGGTCTAGTTTCCTTTTTCGCGCGGGGAATGGCCAGTGGCGGGAATTATATCGGGCTCGCTGCCACTGACGCGCGGGTCCTACATCTTTTTCGGCGGTCACTCGGCGCGACCGCCGAGCGTCCGCGGAGACGCAAACCTGGCGCATATTTGGACCAGGTTTGCGTCTCCGCGGACGGGCCGGTCACTTTGCGTCGCCCCGCTGGAGCAGGGCCCAGACGCATTTCCGGTCACGGCGGACGAAAACGGTCGCTCAGCGACCATTTGCGTCGCGCCGCTGGAGATGCCCTAACGTAGCAGTAGTGCAGTACGCGACTGACTGGAGTTGTTGGTCGTCGATCGACGCAATCACGGGACGTCTGTCGTCGCGCCGTCGACGGGGTCAATTTGTCTGCCTGGCGGCTCGCGTCGCCTCATGGAACGACCCGCTGTTCCTGCCGGGAAAACCTGCCCGTACCTTCTGCGTTACTGCGTACGTGTCGCTGTCTTGATCCTCCCTCCCTGAAACGCGCACCGTACGCCATCGCCATAGACGGGTCATGGTGATGAACGGGCGATGTAGAGCGTATTCGGTGCACGACAAACTTGGCCAGGCTTTTCAGGCAGGTAAATCGATCACCGTTGCAATGCCACCCTTCCTATAATTTTGAGTGCTCGCCGTAACCAGCGCAAAAACCAACACTCGTGAGTCGTGACCACTTGACACGTAGCACCACTGCTCCGTGTCCTTGCTCCTTTATTTCCTCAACACAAGTGCGGTTGAGTGTGACGTAGCTAAGACATATGAAATGACATACGCCCCCTTGCATCAACCCCACTACAAGGACGCCAGGGCCTGGTAGTATGATGTACGTACAGAGTGGATAGAGCCTGGCGATGCAATTGGCCCCTGCTGCCCTGTTCGTCCGGCCTCATTCAGAGAGGCACATGGATCTACGCCGATACAACCTCCCTGGCGCGTACGAGATGGATCTATGCTCGGTTGCAGCCTTCAACGACGCCGCAACAGTACTCGCATGTGGAAAAGATAGCCATCAATACGATCTAAGCCTTGTGTAAGCATAGCCGCTTGGACTCAAGCAATGCATGCATGCACAAGATACCACGACATGGCTGCACCAGACAGCATGCATTTGCACAATGACGACATCTATTGCTACTGCCCATATCAGAATTTGATTGACGAGTACAACGTTCAACCAAACGTGTAGAGTGTGACAGTGTGTGATCCGGTAATCTCTTGCAGCTATATATATCACAGGTCAGGTAAACTCACGACAGAAACAGCGTTAACCGCCCGCCGTGTTTCGAGCAAAGGATGGGGGGACTGTCGCGGCCTAATTTTCCAGGACAAAGCTCAGTCCGACCACCTTCTTCTTCTTCTTCTTTCCACCTTTCTTTTCTTCTCCCTGCTTCGACGACTTCCCTTCTTCCTGCTTCGACCACACCTTGGCAATGGCCTCCCCAGGGGGTGGGTGGTCAAATTTGCATAGCGCGCCAAACTTGCATGTGCCCGTCTTCATGTAAAAGGCACAAATGTCGGCGTCCTGCATTCATTATCAGTCAGTTTGCATCAACGTTAGAGTGGGTATACACACAAACAGGAACAAACAGACAGAACAACTAAAAAATCAGTACACACCATAAAAGCTCATACTGATTTAGATAACAATGTTCTGGTAAAAGGACTACTGCCTTCACCAACAGCTTAGTAAATATCCCGACTTGTTGACAGGCTGGTGGGACTGTTTTTGGATGTTACCTCTCTCCTTGGTAAGCCAGCAAGGGTAAGCGTCACAGGTTGCTGAGAAGGCTCGCAGTTTGCAGCGGGATCAGCTGCAGAGCGATCAACTGGATGGTGGAACTTGCATCTTTCAAGATACTTACAATATCCTCTCTTCATGTAGAACTGCATTGAACAAGCAAAATGAGTAGAAGCAGTGCAACTCGTAGAGGACATATAGCAAAGCAATTGGTACAGAGATAGTTACATACGTCACAGACAGTTTCTCCAGGCCTCTGAGGGTAGGCAATTGGCTCAGGTTCAATCTGTATTTTACAGGAGAACATATCAGTTTGTGCATCAGGGAACACCAATTTCTAATTCCCTTGTTTAAGCTTACCTGCGCATGTGTCGCATGAAAATCGAAGTTTGGCAGGAAATTGGCAGCTGGATTTAGCATCTCGGGAGGAACGGCAGAGGCTGGAGTAGGAAGAAGAGATTGACCCAGTGGAGTAGGAAGAAGAGATTGACCCAGTGGAGGAGTACCAATAAGAGAATGACCCAGTGGAGGAGTAGGAAGAAGAGATTGACCCGGTGGAGTAGGAAGAAGACCCAGTGGAGCCGCTAGTGGAAAATCCAGAACTGTGTGAGCACAGAAAAGCACCATTAAAAAGACATGCACAGTAATACGGCGTAATATAACAAAATTCATGTTTAAGAAACATGCTCAAAATGGGTGTACTTGTCTAATCGTAAGTGAAATCACAGACATAGGCCAGAATGTTGCTGTTAAATTGAAGGCTTTGACTTTGAGGCAAGATCGGCTTGCATCAAAGATTCTTCGGCCAATGTAGCTACTTGTTGTTTGGCTTTTTTTTGGCAAAACATGTTCTATTATGACATTGCAAAGCAGGTGTAACAGAAGGGCCAATGTCATTGCCTGGAAAAGCATATTTTCTTTGTTAAAATGAAAACAAGATTTAAGCTTAAGAAGTTTTTACACCCGACATTGGTAGTTTTATTTGTCCCAGTTTTACAACAGTACGAGTTTGATTTATTTATTTGTTGCGAGAAAGATCCGGATCTATTTCATGAGTTCACAAGTACAAAGCACCCCAAATACAATAAACATTACATCGAGGTCCTTGGGCCACCAAACGACCACTACTGCCGCCAGAGTAGGGATGGCAATGGGTACCCATGACTCGCGTACCCGCCGGGTAAAAACCCAGTAGAAGTACGGGTATGGGACAAAATATTACCCGTGGCTTTGTAAATGGGAAATATCACCCATCGGGTAGAGTGGCCCATACCCGCGTACCCATGTACCCATTTAAATTTAACAAGTGGGCCATCGTAATATTGTAAACTACTCAATTTTTCCCCCTAATAATGCCTTCAAGTTGCTAGGCTGAACCTCACAATCGCTGGTAGGTTAGTGAGGATTATACCCCTATTTACGAGCGCTTCACCTCTTGTCATATTTTTTAGATCAATTTGATGTGTTGTAAGCGCGGGTATTTTTACCCGCGGGTACCCATTTACCCTGCCGGTTGACGGGTATGGGAAAAACTTGTACCCGTTGAAGAGTATGGGTGTGGGTGGCGGGTAAGAATGAAAGTGACGTGTACGGGTATGGGAATATGGGATGGCTCTACCCGTACCCTGTGGGTGCCATCCCTACGCTAGAGTGAGCTGCCGACGCGCCGCTGTCGCCGCTCCCTTACCGGAGTCCGGAGCCGGCCTGACATTGTTGATGACAGCCGGGAAGTCTTCGTGCACATGTCCCTAAGGACCAGCACCCCAGAGCTGAAGTCGTCGCAATTCTACCCTTCAATTGATTCGAAGTTTGTAACACCAAACCTATCACACACATAGACTGGACAAGATCCACCACTCCATGGAAGCGGCGACCAGACGAATCCCCGCCCTCCTCAACGCCACCGGCGAGATCGCCGTCGACGAGGTGGAAGAAGAGGCGAGTATACCTTATTCTTGTCCCGCAAAAAGTCACCATACCCACCATAACGACAATGCCGGTTCACCAAACTCTAACTTTAGGGGCCTTTCCACAGAGCCGAGTGCAGGTCCGAGGTCCACACCTCCTCCAGCCACCGCAGTGGCAAGCAGAGGAGGCGGGGACCCATCGATTCCTGGTCGTAGACGGTGAGGACGAGGCAGATGGAGGCGGCTTCTAGGGTTTGTACCCTAGCCGCTGCCTCTGTTTCTTTCGTGGGAGGTACGACCGAGTCTTTTGACGGGACCAGTACGAGTTTGACCCCTAGGTTATGGATTAAGCTTTTACTTTCGGCATGCGTTGTACGAACAAGTGTTCAGTTCAACCAAGGCAAAAACAAACGAACCTTGTAATTGTCGACCATGTTGTTCAGGATGGTTGAACCGACATAATGAACCATACATGCAGCTGTAGATGAACAAAGGAAATGTGAGATCAAGACGCCCCAAGCGAATATGCAAAGTCACACACGTGAATCAACTGAAAATAGCAGGTGTTTTTCTTGAGAATATGGTACCTGCCCGTCTTAATATAAAATGAGCAATCAACTTCACCCTGTAATACATGAACAAAAAAGGTATTCACCAAACAAGAAAGATGCTATTTTACTTGGATCCAGATAGCAAGGTATGAAATTCCAATATATAATTTTATATGCCATCAAGATATACCAGTAGTTTGCAAGTCCCAGAATACTATAGTCTACCATAAAAGAACTTGTAGAGAGAGCAATATTATATAAATAATATTTATGTTCAATACTTTTTTGCAGGTAAAGTTTTAGTTGAAAACTGATACGTCAGTATCTCCCTAACACAGTGAGTGATTAAAATCATTAACTTGAATTACAGTCATGGGCATATTGACACCATTAATAAATGAAAGACAGGTATTGGTTGTAGAGTTAAAATTTAGTGCTCTAGACAGAAAAAAGTAACACTTGAAACACATACTGGTCTGATAGGCAGGCCCTTTGAGTTATGCTCCTTAGCAACTGTTGTTATCTTCTTTGCTGAAACTGAATCATCAGCTGCACCGTTGTGCCCTTCTGCTTCAACAGTTGCTTTATTTTCAGATTCATTTCCACTGGAAGGAACCTTCGTATCATTGCCATGACTGAACTTACAATTTGCTTTAAATTTGCATTTGCCTTTTGGATAGTACTGAAATACGAAAATACAATTCAAAACAGCTTTTTACCCATATACAGAGAGAGAGAGAGAGAGAGAGAGAGAGAGAGAGAGAGAGAGAGAGAGAGAGAGAGAGAGAGAGAGAGAGAGAGTATAGCCTTTTACCGGACAAGGCTCATTAGGCTTCAGTGGCAAGGTAGAATTATCAAATGCTATAGACTCCTGCGGTCAAAACACAACACACACACATTGAGATTCAGGATTATTAAGGCTCCAGTTAACAAATAAAAATAACTTACTTCATCGCCTGTTCCAGCAACTGTTGCATTATCCGTTTCCTTTGGATGGTTGAACTTGCATTTCGATCCAAACTTACACTCGCTATTCTTTATAAAAAACTGCACCATCAATAACAGTTTTATGAACATACTGGTTGACCAGCTAGATTCTGACATACGACTATGAAGTGCTTACTGGACAATCTGGTTCCCCTGGTCGTTCCGGATAGGATTCCTCAACATTCTGAGCCTGTAAAAATGAGTTTTAAACAAGCAAGAGGGTAAAAAAAAACTTTTAGAGGAATACAAGACACAAGGTTCAACTGCCAGGTACTCAAGACTAAAAAACAACAAAATTGATAAGCAAATCCAAATCAGAGGCAGAACAGTTTCAAGCAAGGTGGTTCCAAAAATATATATAACCAGTGAAAGATCTGAAGCTAGATGAGTTCTGTCTCTTGTGCAGACATCGCATAGAACAGCAACCTCAAGAGATTTCTAAGTAATCTGCAAACTATACTTATATCATCGATGATACCTATCTTAAAATGATCTGAAGCTAGATGAGTTCTCTGACGTCATACACATGGAATAGTATTTTTTTCTGTTTAAACAAGAGCAGAGAATGGAATAGTATTTTTTTCTGTTTGAACAAGAGCAGAGGGGGTGAATGCAATCATATCATTTCGGGTAAGAAAATTTTGAACCCAACAGTGGAATAATTACATCACTGGAAAAAACCATATAAGATCTAACAGGGGTCTTTTTCTAAGGAAAATATGTTTTACTATTAGGTAGATCCAAACTGCAAATGTATTTAGTAAGGGATCAAGCATAGCTGACTAGTTCTGACTTCTGAGTCTGTTTGCCATCGCTGTGTAGCGCAACGGAATCAGGTCAGTTACATACAATCGACACAGCAAGAAGTTAAGGAGAATATCTACTGCTTCCAGTAAAATATTACTACTACCCCAGGAAAAAGAGGTTGCGAGTTAATTAAATAATTTGATATGTCTATAAGTGGCAAATGAAGTTCTTTGTCAAATGCACCCCAAATTTACTAACCACAAGCAGACAAGCATACTTGGACCATATATTGTCATGTATCATTAGTGATTCATCTATAACAGTATAAACATAATAAATGTGTTACGTGAAGACCAGTAATGGCACATGCTTAACATTGCTGTATACAAGAACAAGAGAAACCATAAGATCACGGATTTACTAAGAATGGTGATAGTCAATTCTTTATTATGAGGTTCGCGCCTGGAATATCCCTATACCTGAAACTTGACTCAAGTCACTCAACTATTAACGACTTAATATTCTAGTGGAATTATAGCCATGGCACAAAACAGAAGGCCCAGACATGTGCATATGCTTCAAACAGCATATACTATATGCTTCAAATAGCTGAATAGGAGATATAGTCACACATTTCGTTCACACTTATTTTGTCAAAAAGATCTTTGTTTAAATCTACGTACTTAAGACGGGCTTACACTCGAAACTATCTTTGCTGCAGCTGCTAAGCATTGTTAATTGTAGCAGCAAGGTGGATGTAACTGATATTATTTATCGTTAAACATAACTGGATCAATTTGCATGGGTTAATAGTAAATCTTTCATGCATACTGAAGTAGGATGGTTTTTGCTTTATTTGAGGCTCAAATATATGTAATCACGACCAAAACAACAGCCTAATAGCGCCTGATGGGAGAGAGAAAGAACCCTAGCATAATATTAGAATGAATCCAGTGACTACCGTTCTTCCCGTTGATGCTGTCAATCCCATTACTAGAAACTTGACTTTCTTGATTCTTGCCGCAAAGTTATTTCACGGAAAACAAGCATGACCGAAACTACCGATTATTGTCACTGCAAACAGCAAGGATTAACAGTCCATCGACAAGTGAAGACTAGTCGTGAGACTAGTCTATGAGTTAGTACTGGCGTTCCAACTGAAACCTTGACTAGTCGTTGCTGGTCGTGACTACTCGCGACTACTAGTCCATGAGTCGTTACCTGAGACTTTGCTCAACTCGTAATCCTTGGCCAGCAGTATTAATGGCAATACAGTTATCATTTTCAGAAATATAAATTTTTAAAAATACTATAAACGGACATAGAATATTTAGACCTGTAGAACATTATAAGGGAAAATAATCACCTCTTTCCAATATGGAATCCCACCCTCTGGAACCCATTGTGGATGGTGAAATTTGCAGGCTTCTCCATACATACATGTTCTGCTTCTCATATAGAAGGCACAACTCTTTTCCCCAGGTCGCTCTGGATAGATAGGAAGGCTGCTTTCAAGCCTAGGGCGTTTGACCATAGTGTTTGGAGAATATAAAGCCTCCTCTGCCCAATAGTACTATGACTTCCCATAATAGATTGATGATAGAGAACTATAGTAGATATACAAAAAGAACTTTATAAGCTAGCGGTATTAGACAACCCTATACTAGGAATAAATAGTAGTAATAATAAATACTGAAATGAATGGTAGTAAAATTATTATCAAATAAAAAATAATAGTACTGATAGAGAAGTTATGAGGAAACAAATATATTAAGCAGCCTCATACTTGAAAATTTAGCACTAACATAAGTTGCGTGTTTCAATACAGAAGCACAGACAAGACGTAAGATCATTTGCAGGCCATCAAGGGAGATATCTCTAACACCTCAAAAATAGTCTTGCATAAGCACATAAAGATAACAGCAGGGAGCAGTCTCTAGAAATTTAAAAATTAGACTTGCGTTTTGTTTTCTGAAGAATTATACACAAATATGCTCCAAATTCTACGCAAAACAAAGAGAAGCAATAATAAATTCACTTATGTGGTAAAAAGTAACACCGTCCAGCATGAGAATTAGATAGTTTATTCATCCTCGTCTCAATCTGGAAACTGTGTAAGATCCAAACTTCCCTTTCAAAATTCAATGATGCTACTTTAAGCTTATTCTGCACGCAAGATTATGAGATATATATCTGGAAAAGAAAAGACAAACCTCCACATACCGAATGAAATTCTTAGCACTACAAAACCCATCAAAACCTACCACATAGTTTCCTCCAACTTGGGCAAGCCCCCAAAGCGAATTGATGCGGAGTACAAGATACCCAATGAAGAACTATTGGAAGCTTCTCCGACTAAATTAAAGGCCAGGGGGGGATAGGTGGCTGATCTCGTATTGCTACGGTCATACAGCAACTAGCCCTTGAAAAAAAATTAACTGAACCAACATCTCACTTGTGCGAACGCTTAGAAAGCGGTGAACAACAGACTACAAGACAGACATAACCACATAGAGGCTAGCGGCACTAACACGATTTCTCCTTATCCAATCTCTACTGCGTTTCAAACGAAAACGTCTAGATTCAGGTAGCTGCATGGTTCGCCTAATGTACTATGAAATCAGCAATGTGTCCATGAATCCTACTAGTATACATTAGAGAAACAGTACCAATACGCAGACACACAATTTATGCCAACTGCTAGCACATGTTGATACCACCAAATTCCACAACGGGTTGCCACTCTGTGAACCGTGTATCCGATGAAACTCAGTAGCATTATCCAATAAACGCGGTAGAACGCCGCCACTGAACAGAAGAGGAGATGGGCAAGGGCTGCACTCACCATCCGCTGGTCGCCTCGCGCCGACATGCAGGTCGAATGCCCCGGAGGCGGAGGGGTGGGGGAAGGAGTCGCCGGCGTAGCGGGCCGCGATGAGGTCGATCTCGTGCGAAGAATACCTCGGCGGCGCACCCTCGCCTGGGGAATCGGGGACGTATGGGTAGAAGGGGTAGTCCGACATCGCCGGCGGCGTACGGAGGCGCTAGGGTTTCGCGGGCTCGCGGCGGGGTGGAACCGCCGTTATCGGGGATGGGGGACTGTGTTGGTTTTTGCGCAAGCACTCACCCAACACGCGTAATACGAGGAGAAAATTGTTTGTGTTCGTTTCTTTTTGTTTTTTTATTTTATGAGTGGAAAAATTATGGAGAACTCTATTAGCAACCGGTCTGTGACGTCGCGTCGCAGTCCACCCGAAGCAGGCCACCGGCCCACCCGCCTGTCATGCAGGGCGCGTTTGGTAGCCGCCCTTTGCCCCTTTGGCTGCCAGCAAAAAAAACAGTATGTTTGATGCTCGGAAGGCCTACTTGTTGCGAACTTGTGATGCAACCGATTCTTGATAGGTTTGGGAGGAAGGCCTACTCGTTGTCTGTCCAGTTGTCGTCTTATTTTGCACGCACGTGTGGAGAAGGGCGGGCGTCGCGTTTTCTCGCCTCTCTATCTCCACTTCCAGTCACCGGTCACGTACGCTCTGTCTCCACATTTGACTCCCTCACTGAGACACTCGACTGTCCCATCAATCGCCGCCTATGGCCTTCTCGCCTCTTTCGCATCCCCCGCCTCCTTCGCCCCCACCGCCGACGGTTCCCGCCGCCTCGACGGTCACCGGGCCGAACTCTGCGCAGCTGGGCATGGTCTAAAAATGCTACGTACGTCTTTCAGTATTGTTGGATACGTAGATACATATGTTGGATGCATTGATTTTATGGTGCTCATTGTTTAGTATTCTGCTACAACCAACTTCGAGATTTGTTGCATAAGTTGTTGTCTCTTGCTACATAGGTGTGTTCAAAATGATACAACATATTTTCACAACTTTTACACACCACTGAAACTTTTTCAAGCTATATACAATAGCAAAGAAAATTGTTACATGGGAGTGTCTAAAATGTTGGAAGACTTTTTACATATTGCTAAAATTATATTTGGGATAAAATTTAAGATGTTATTACCAGCGTGGCAGCCTTTGGTATACACAGTTTCTAGAACGTGCAAGTTTTACTCATCCTTGTCGTGGGTAAGCTTGGAATCAGAGAGTGTATACCAGATAAGAAAGAAAGATAAGAAATGAGAGAGAGAAAGCGACCATATGCATGCAGGCATGCAGCACGAAATCGCAAAATGTAGCCGCCAACATGATTTTGGTGGACTTTTGGTGTGGGCTCCACCCACATAACTGTGCCACGATTCTTGGTCGGATCAAATGAAATGGACGGCTAGCCACCCGGCTGATCCGACCGAGCGATCAGCCGGCTGAAGCCGAAGCTAAACAAAAAATATTGGAAAAGTGTCGCGTCGTGTGCCTCCTTTGTTTCCACACGTTGTACGTCCTCCTCTACCTCCTCTACTATTTTTTTCTCCACCATGACTCTCTTCCCAACCCAGCACCGCTCTTCCATTACCGCCAGCGCCACCACCCGTACTATAGCCACATCGGTCGTAACACCTCGCTGCCGCTGCTCGGTTGCCACAGTTGTTTATCTTCCACACGCTGGGGCGCCACACCATTGTTGGTTCGCGTTGTTACGACGTTTCTGCCAGCCCGCCACCATCTCCCGCTTAACAGCAGGTGAAGTCCGGTAAACTAGCTAGGAAGACCGTGGTAGAGCTAGCCACATGCCACTAGACCTAAAGAAGACAACATCAATGAGCAGATCGTAAAAGCGGTTCACCTTATCCGGCTCCACGGACCTCTAGCATGGCGGATTCGTGTCCAGTGAGCTCAAATCCTCTATGGCGGTGACACCATGAACATTGGCGAAGGTTTATTTTGGGGATTTTTTGTCGATGTTGCAGACAATTTTTTGCCATTTGCTATCATTTTTGTTGTTTAATCACATGTAAAATGCTACATAGATCTCTATGTGTATGATAGAGTGATTTTGTTTCATTGTTAGGAAGATACTAGATGATACCCCACGCGTTGCGGCGGGACATGATGTTGTATCGATGTACTACCATTAAAGGAACGTTTATAACTAATGCCATCTTTCCATTCTGATGCGGACTAATATCACAACGATTATGTAAATCAACATGTATCTCAATTTCATTGAAATATTGTTTTTATCTATAAAATAATTCACGTAGAAAACATTGGTGCATGCTTTACTCCAAGAAATGTCTTAGTATGGTAACATTATAAATCTAGATCTCTGTTTTCCTACAAAATCAGATAAAGAGAATGGAGATAAGTAAAATTATGAAATCAAGATCGATTAAATTCAAAACGTAATCACGTCCATTTCAGAACTGTCTACCGGCACTGAAACTTCAGGACCGTCTAGCAGTACTGCTATGTAATTTCCTAGAAGAGAGACGAAAAGATGTTGAATGACAGTATCAATATTTTTTTATCATCCATATACAATCTGTTTTTATGCATGCCGACTGAAACAAAATGAAAGAAGCTACTTTGGAGTACATAGATAATATTGGCCAAACAGATACTCCTTGAAGTAGTGAAGCATATAAAGTTCTGATTAAAATGAATAACATGTAGAAAGTGTCGACACCCCTAGATGCATATAGAATAGCTGAAGTGGGTTCCAAAGATTGCTTCCATCAGGCGCTCGACAGCTCAATTCTGCGAAATGCCCATCTGCATAGAATGACAATGTATTTTTCGCACCAAATGGTTCAACATATAATCAATTCAGTTATCCATGGTCAAATGAAAGGAAGTGTATATGACAATCACCCTCTGCTAGCCGAGAAATCTGAGAAAAAATAGGCACCTAGCATCCTATTCGTGTTTTCTTATTCAGCATAATTAGATCTGATAACGAAAGAAACAACACTGCAAGAGGTAATTCTTCTGTTTGGAAAGCCTTGTGATATACCATAGCAGGGAAGAGAACAGAGACAAATTGCAGCTTTTAAGAAGGAATGAAGGATAAAGATAGCTGAAATGCAAAAAAGAAATTAGTTGATCAGAAGTAAACTTATCATGTTGAGGAACTGGGTATGATCAGAAGAAACCCATGTGGCATAAAATATTGTATCTCCGAAGTGAACAATTGTTATCTGGAACTGAGAATTTAATTTACAGCTAATTTACTGAAATTATCAATTAGGGTGTCGAGTGAGAGCAAACAGAAGATTTTAATATGAGATGGAAATAAGTAACAATAGATATGAGAAATGTAGGAACTTCACGCATAATATGATGAAATTGATTAACCAAAGAGTTTTCTTATTACTTACCCGACTGAGTGAAAATCCAAACTAATGACGTATTTGGTTCTTCTACATCATTGCATCACAACATGCTGCATGGGAGGACATGAAGCTGCTGGTTAGGCATAAACTGAATCGCCAGGGAGCTTGATTCTTAGGATAAATTGATACATAAATCAATATATATAACACAAATGCGCATGTGAAAACACCAAATTAAGGAGGATCTACTATGTTTCTGGAAAATCCTTAGCTCCAATCTATAACAAAAACAGAGACTATAAACATACAAAAGGGTGGGAACCTGGCCCTGTGGAAGGAGTGAAGACAAAGGTAGCAACGTCCTCAAGAGCACATTATCGACGGTATTCGAGGCGGTAGGATCTAGCGATTTAGAAGGGGTGCACAAAGAAAGGGAACGAAGAGGATTGTGGCACCTGGTAGGGAAGACACCGAGTGGATCCCCTGAGGTTGGGCAAGGAGGCAAGGAGCACCCCTATATATGTCGAGGCCGGCGATGGACAGGTTCTAGTGGAACAATACGACACCTTGAGGGGAAATTAATGGAAGAGATGCCTTCTCGTATGCCTTTTTCAGTTTCAGTGTCGTTGTTTCTGGAAGAGGTCGTGGGGAAGATGAGGAAATAACTTGTGCGGTCGTGGGGATTAATTCAGAAGATGAAGAGCCAAACGTCGCTGGTTGTATACGGGGGTGGAGAAAAAAGATGTAGTGGGCCGGCCCTTATGATTTGGTTATCGTCTGGACTAATGGGCTGCCCACGCTACACTAATAGGTTGCATGCCTACTGATGATGCAATTCAGTAGTAAACCAAACGCTGCTCAAAAAAGAAAAGTAATAAACCAAACTGTTCTAAAAAAAAGTAATAAACCAAACGGATCAGGGAAAATGAAACCGGAATCTGCTGCTGACGTGGAAGATATGCTGAGGTGGATAGGCTGCATGTTGAGAGAAATAGGTTAGTGGGGATGATCTATTTAGTTATATAGGATTCCTCAAATGTTGGATGAGTTAGGCATAAAATTGAATGCATTGGTCTTTTTTTTACAAACCACGACATGGATTTTACATTTTTCTATAAATAAATGGGGATTAGCTACGTATTGTATTTTTTGCTACATGAGCATGCTCGAAATGTTGCACAAGTTTTTTTTGCTACATGTCATAAGTTTTATAGATTCTAAATTGTTGCAAAACGGTGTCACATTTTTGAAAAAGCTACATATACGGATAAACATTTGTTCAGGATTCCTTTGTAGGAGTGACATGATTTTTGCGGTCTAGTTACCACCATGCATGTGAAAGTCAAACCAGCTATATATCTACGGTTCCTAACGTTTGCCAAAATTATTTGCCTTTTTGCATTATATTTTCTGAACGTATTTATTTCTTTGTCCGCACCCACTTGAATGTTAAAATTAAAGAGTACCGGTTCTTACTTTTCCGGGAAATTTAAACTTCAACCACGTGTTACTTGGTAGTTTAATGATTTTCCCTTGTATGGTGCCTGTACGACGTTGCACATCCAAGAATCCATATGGAAAACAAATTTACAACATGCGGTTGGTTAACCTTTTGGACAGAGCAACGGTGTACGCACAAAAGTTCCGTGCTTATATTGTGATGGATGATTTTCCCTTGTTACTTTGCATTTCGATAATTTGTTATCTGACAAGTGGGGCTTGCGTGCAACGTCAATCATGTCCCTCGTGGCCCTTTGAAGATGAACAACATGGTAGCACCGAGCGGCACTACAAGGGGCAGCAACATGCCGTAGGCGAGGACAAAGTCAGGAGGTCTGAATCGATTTGACTCGGGTCCAGTAAACATCGTGCATGGGTATTTGGGTCCTCCGATTTGAACGTGCATCCTCAAAAGAATTAAAATAATCGAGAATAGGTGAAAGTGGTTAAAGCTTAAATTTAAATTAGAGCAAAAACATGCTATAAATGGAGGGAATATAATTGAACTCCCAATTAATCACTAGATATGGATAAAATTCCCCTACTTTTCACTATAGATATTAGAAAAAACACCAAATTTCCAAGGTTGGCCGGGGTGCCATTTTGAGCGGTTAAGTTCTAAGGTCGTGTGTGAGTGTAATAATCTTGTATTTTGCTTGGTTTTCCTTTATTTATCAGGGCAATTTTTCTTCTCAATTAGGACGTGAGGAAAAAATTCACTCTTTGTTTATTTTTTTGGGAAGCTTTTTCAAGGGAATTTGATACTGTATCTGTTTTTAGCAGAAATTGATCTTTGTTTAGAAAACAGAAATTATTAGGCAGGTGAACTGGGCCAGACAATGCGGTCAGGCTTAGGCCCATTAACAAGAACTCGTTCGTCCCATCTCCATTTCCCAAGTGACAAACCCGCAAAATGAAATCATCCCCACTTGTCTAAACCCTAACCACCGAACCTCGGATCGATCAGACCCAGCTCCGCCGCAGCCATGGCCGCCTTCTTCTCTGCCTCCGGCCGCCGCCTGCTCTCCACCGCCGCCGCTGTCTCTGAGTACGCTGTCCCGATAGCCCGCATCCGCAACCTCGCTCGCGCCGGCCGTCTCACCGACATCGACGCCACCGTCGCGCCGCTCATACAGGCGCACCCCAAAGCTGTAATCTCCGCCCTGTCCGTGGTCGGTCTCTCCGACCAGGCCTCCGCCATCCTCTCCACCATCCCGTCGCCCACCTCCGAGCTCCTCAACGCTCTCCTGGGCCCACTCCTCCGCCGCCGCCGCCACGCCGAGCGCGTACCCGGTCTACTGAACGCGCACCCCTCCGCGCCGCGCAACGCCGTCACCTGGTCCATCCTCGCCAAGTCACTCTGCATCACCAAAGGCGCCGACGAAGCGGTGTACCTCCTCCACGGGGAGGAGCCGCCCTCCCTCCACCTTTACACGGCCATCATCGACTCCTACTACAAGGAGAAGAAGCCCCACCGCGCCGAAGAGCTGTGGCGCGACATGGTCGACAAGCACGGCATCAAGCCCGATGCCGCCGCCTACAACGTCAGGATCACCTACAAGTCCACAGCCGGCACGGTTGAGGAGGTGAAGGAGCTGATCCGGGCCATGCACGAGGAGGCAGGGATCCAGCCAGATGCTGTCTCCTACAACGGGCTGATCCGGGTGCTGGGGCGGCACAAAAGGGTGGACGAGGCCCTGGAGGTATACAGGGGCTTTCAGGAGAAGGTGGGAGCAGAGGGGAATACTGAGGCCAAGTCGACGCCGGATTGCTCGACTTACACTGCCATGGCCCGTGCACTTTGCAACGCCGAGAGGTGGTCAGAAGCCGAGGACGTGTTCTACGAGGGGGTGAAGCGCCGGAAGGTGGTGGAACTGGGCACGGTGCGGAAGCTGGTGGTGGGTCTCAATAAGGCTGGCAAGGGGCGGGCAGCAAGGCGTGTGGTGGTTGGGCTGCGCAAGAAGTTCCCTGACCACTTCAATGGTCCATGGCAGGAGCTTGAGAAGGATGCCGGCCTCACGCCGGGTGCCAGCAACGAAGAGGAGGACGCAGAAGAGGACGAGCAGCAGCCAGCAAAGACGGCGGCCACCGCGTGAACATTCACATCTAGACTCGGAGGTGAAGTTCTGTTCTTGTTTGATGAATCATGAGGCCCTACTGCCGGTTCAATAAAGAAATTTCATGAGGCTCTATTGCGGTTCAATCATGAGACTCTTAATAGTGTTGATCGTTTAATTGGTTAATGGCATACACATTTTTTTGGATATGTTATCTTGCTGCAGCAACGATACACAGCAACTGTCGTACTGCTGACTTGTTACTGAACGATAAGGCCTTTCTATCAACCAAGTGCAATCCTATATTGGTAGTTGAGTTTACGCATACATGTTGAATTTGCTCCCCCTTATTGAACTTTACCATATCAATATGTATCGATCTGTATACCATATCAGCATACATATTTTGTGCCCTCTTCAGCTCACTTCTGAAGAACACCCTTCACAGCTGAGACAAGCAGATCCTTTGTTTCTTCCCTGCTCATGTTCGCTCCGTACTTTGGCATTGCATTGCATATCAGATTGGTAGATAATGGTTGCGATTTGGTTACATGATTTTGCAGCTTGCCTCATCCTGCTATCTGCTTTCCACTATCGCATTGGTGAACACTGGATTTCAGTCTGATTTGGAGGATCAGAATTCCCTTGAAAATCAATGCTTTTATTTGGTGGGTGATTAAGAATAGGGTGCAGACTAAAGATAATCTAGTCAAGAAAGGATGGAAAAGAAACTGTATCTGTGAATTTTGTGGAGCTGCAGAAAGTGTAGATCATCTGTTTTTCAACTGTCCCTTAGCTAGATATAATTGTTGTGTTATTTGTAGTGCTTTGGGGATCAGTGGAAAACAGTAGATATAGTTTGCATGATTTATGCCAGAAGGGATACTATTGTGATGATTGGTGCAGGCAGTTTGCTGTGGAACCTCGAAAACAAGGAATGACGCTTGTTTTCAACGGAAAATGCCTAGTGATCCAACTAATGTGATCCTTTCTCTTTGTCAGTTACTCGAACATTGGAACGTTCTTCAGAAAGGACAGGTTCGAGGAGCTCTGCACCGGGTAAAGGATAGATTGAGGAAAGTGGTAAAGGATGTTTTTGGTTGTTGGCATGGTGACGAGAAGGATATGTGATGGCTGATACTATTTCTGGAGAAAAGTAATCAACCACAATATGCTTCTGCTGGGTTGCTCTCTACTATGTGTATGATCAAAAGAAGAGTGAAAGTAAAACTGTTGCTGTCTTTTAGCTTTCTGAAGTTTTGAAGGCTGTTTGATTTGGGAGTGATTTCCTATCTTACCTAGGTAGATTTGAAGACTGTGTTTCTATCTTATATAGGTTGTAATGTTTGTGTCTGGCGTTTGTATTGGCGTCAATGTGCGTAAGAGGGTTGTTGTGTAACATGACATAACTCCAGTTTCTTAAATGAAATTGGGAGCCGTGTGGCTCCTCATAAATAAAACTGGATTCCACAGAAACTTTGAGGCTAGTATGGCGAACTTTCTATATGAACACGGAAGATATATTTGCTCCCCTGCTCAATAGGAGGTAGCAATTGTTCACCCGACAGCAGTACCACCTGTGCAGCCAATTTTTCAGCTGCATTTTTTCCTTTTTACTCTGGATGCCTGTGCCACCAACGCTGCCTCTGTGATCTCCAAAGCGGGGCCCTTCAACCTTGAGGACCCAAATGTTCTTTGAGATGGCCATGGATTGGACTCGATTTTCCAGCTGCATTTTTTTCCCTTTTTACTCTGGATGACAGCGCCCACAACGTTGCCTCTGTGCTCGCCATAGCAGGGTTCTGCAAACTGGAGGGCCCAAAGAATGCGCTCATCGTGTGGGATGGAATATCAACAAGTTTCTTGAAGGCTCATTGCGGGTGAAGAAATTTTTTTTTTTGACCCTGGCTACGGCGGGCTTACGCCAGCCTGAACACTTTTATAAAACCGACCACAAAGGAGTTGTTACAACATATTAGAGGGGGTGGGGAGGGGAGAGGGGGGGGGGGGAGGGAGAGAAAGTGGGGAGGGACCTCAAGGGGGGTCATATCCATTACACCAATTATTTAGAGCGGAGGAGGAGGAGGGGGTAGTACATCGATGAGCCCAAAGTCTAATATCTTCCAGGCACCTCCTGAAAACGAGGGGGAGGTCCTCGTTCACGCCGTTGAAGGTACGAGCGTTCCGCCTTTTCCAGATGTTCCAGAGAATGGCAGTGGTAGTGGAGGCTTCCTCAAAGTTCCGGCACAGTGAAGTCCAGATGTCCGAAGCCCGGGAGAGCCCCCTACTGGCGAAGTCGGGGTAGAAGGAGCCCCACACCTCCTGGGCACGGGGGCACAGAAGGAGCAGGTGGTCGACGTCCTCGTCTTGGCCGCATGAGAGGCACGCAGCAGTGGTGCTGAGTTGGTGCCTGAAGCGCCGTTTGTTGGTGGGGAGGCGTTTCTTCCGAGCCAGCCAACAGAAAATCTTGCACTTGAGGGGGCAGCGGTTCTCCGGACCTTGTCCGCCGCATCATCGACCGCGGATGCTCGAAAGAATTGGAATAGAAACTTTTGTTCGACAGCTTAGTGTTAGTGAGGCGGCACGAGCGAACATCCGGGGCGTCATGGCACAGAACCACCGAGCTAAGCTCGTTGGATAGGTCACGGAGGTCAGCCTCAGCAGCTTGCGAGAGGCGCGGCCCTAGAGAACCGCGGAAGTCAGAGACAACAGCCGTGGCCACGCTGATATGAACGCGGGTAGAGTGGGAGAAAAGGTTAGGGAAACGATCTTGAAGCGTGGAGTCTCCAATCCAAAGGTCAAACCAGAAGGACGTGGAGGCGCCACTGCCAATGCAGACTCTAGAGATGAGACGGAAAGAAGCAAGGCCAGCCACGATACCTTTCCAGACGGGGGTGTCCAGGCGGTGGCTTTCACCAAGATCCCTGGATCCATTCCATCCGTAGGAGCGGCGAAGCCAGCGAGCCCAGGGGGCATCAGTGTCAGAGTGGAGTTTGGTGAGGAATTTGCTAAGGAGAGCGGAGTTTTGGGAGCGGATAGAGAGAACACCGAGGCCACCAAGCTTTTTGGGGACACAGACATCATCCCAAGCAACTTTGCAACTCCCCCCATTGCAGGTCTCTTCCCCGGTCCAGAGGAAAGCCCGGCGCCTCTTATCGATAGCCTCAACAACCCCAGCTGGGAGAAGGCCGGCGCCCATGGCATGGGCAAGCATGGCAGTGAGGACGGAGTTAACGAGGATCAGCCGTCCACCGATAGGAAGGCAACGGCCGCGCCATCCAGAAAGGCGCATATCGCTTTTGTGGATGATGGGGGCGAAATCTGCCGGGCGGAGTTTATAGGTGGAAAGGGGGAGACCAAGGTAAGTTTGGGGGAAGGAGGAGACAGAGCAGCCAAAATTTTCAGCCATGGCAAGGGCTTCATCAGGACGAGTGCCAATTGGGACAAAGGTGCTTTTGTGGAAGTTGATAGTGAGGCCAGTAGCGGCCGAGAAGTCATCAAGGAGATTTTTAAGATTGGCGACATGATCGGGGATAGCTCTGATGATGATGAGGGTATCATCAGCGTATTGGAGAACCGGGCAAGGGAGATCGTCAACCAACGGGTGGAGGAGAAGCCCCTCGCGGGAAGCTGTAAGAAGCATCTGTGATGCGGGTGAAGAATGGTTGGTGGCTTCCCTGCTTTGGATCATGCAGGAGGGAAATACTCCAGAGCCTCCCTGGCATAGAAGATAGCGCTTGGTGATTTAAGCCCTGGACATTTTTCTGCAGTGTAGATTTACAGTTATAATATTTGAAATGATGTTATTTAGTTCCAGTTACATTCGGTAATACTGAGATGTTCTTGTTTCTCAGGAAAATAAAACAATACTGAAACCCATGATCTGAAAAATAGTGAAATTCGCTATAGCTTCACTTTGGTATGACTTTTCTGCCTCGTCATGGAGCGCTTGCTGAATTCAAACTTAACAGGATTCACTTAATCCCGACAGATGATGCCTAGTGTCAGAACTGTACAAAACACTACACGATCCAAGTTCATCTTGAGACACGACATAACATTTCTCCAGAATCTACCAGCTAAATAACTGCCATGATGCAGAACAACAAGGCAGGCAGAGGTAAATCATACAAAACACTAACTTATTTGTGCAAAGGCACAAAAACCGCGTCCAAGTACAAACTGCCAAACACCAAAATTCTCTTACATCCCAGCATTTTTCTTCAGAACTCCCTTAAAATCTATCTTAAGCAAGAACAAATAAAACATTCAGCCTTTCCTTTTTCAGATATACAGCATGGAAACTCTTCTTACCCACTTCTGTTCTCTTACAGAAGATGGTAGAGAACAACACGCAAACCACTCTCACGCAGATCAAGCTCGGTTCTTTCACTAAAACCCACGGAACGAGCACCATCCCCTGCAGACAGTCAGCATCGAGCAAAAGAACTTTTTCTTCCTCGAGCGACCAATGGTAGTTTAGCCAGCCAGCCACTGCAAAACTGATGCAACAAGAACTGCAAAAAACAAGTAAAAGGGTGCAAATCCTTTGAGCAGCAAGGTGAGGCACTAGGCATGGACACCGTTCCCATTGGGGTAGTATGTTCCATTCGATAGGCCATTCATAAGCTTCTTAGCATGCCCATTTTGGTGTACTGCAGGCACGTATGGAGCATTTTGATGTTTAGCAGGAACCACATGGTCGCTGGAGCAGTCCTGCAGAACCTTACCCAGTTGCCCAGATGAGGCAGCGATTAGCCCTGCAAAATACAAACGAGGATTAACAAATAGCTTCGGACAACTGTTCTTCAAAATATGATAAACTTAGTGTTTTCCAACACATGAATAGACGGAAAATACAAGTCAGGAGATTCCTCAGCAGCTTACCAACAAATAACGGAGAAGGTTTTGAAGGTCTTGACTTGAATTCAGGATGAAATTGTGCGCCAACAAAATATTTGTGATTTGGTATTTCGATTATCTGGAAGATTAGCAACTTTATTAAGACATAAAGTCTGCCAAAACAAAAGATTTTTCAAGCAAGTCATGGTTTTAGTCAAACCTCCATTCTCCTGCCACTCTCATCTTTCCCAACAAATTGAAGTCCAGCAATTTCAAACTCTGGCACCATATCAGGATTTACCTGTGAAGATAAACATGTTTCAGACCCCTAAGAACAGGCCAGGACTTATGGAGATCAATCATGTGATAGATTGTTCATTGCATCTATGAACAAGAAATTATGAAAAGCAGACCTCATATCTGTGCCGGTGCCTCTCATCAACATAATCCACATTGCCATACCTAAACAGTAAAAATAATTCGTGAGAAACCCCACAATTCTGTAACGAGGAATGCTAATAACATGTAACCCTAGGCTTAGGGCAATAAATATGGAGAAGGGTCTATATACACTCACAATTTAGCAGACTTGCAATCAGCAACCTTGAAGAATGTCCTCCTCGATCCTAGGCGCATTGTACCACCCATATGTGTTTTCGAACCCTAAAAGTTGAATTAAAATTTGATTTCAATAACTGCAAGGGATCGATAGAAAGTTGCTCCATCCCCCCATTTCTAATGAGAAACTGGGATGATTCACAATAAAGACTGCAAGCAACTTAACAAAATAATTACCTCCGGCATAAAAATAACACATGGGGTCTTGGCATTGGGATCAAATTCAGTGCTGTTCGCATCAGAGAGATTCATGACATTCCTAGCATACTCTACGACAGCCATCTGCATTCCAAGACATATACCAAGATATGGTACATTGTTTTCGCGCGCATACTGAGCAGCCAGGATTTTTCCTTGAACACCTCTATCTCCAAAGCCACCAGGTACTAAAATGCCATCGGCACCCTGAAATAAAAGATATTCAGATAACCATGATCAAAATATTTACATGAATTATACATATGAACAATTCAACTTTGAGTGAAATGTTGGTGAAAACTCATCACCTTCAATAAAGTCCATGCTGATTCATAAGCATCAGGTGCCTAGAGAAGTTAGAAAGGATCACATAAGAAAAGGAAACAGCCCAAATCAAACATACAGAAAAAGAAAAACACTGCCGTACCTCAATTTTGGTGGAGTCCTCAAGATCTGTAGAAGCAACCCAATCAACAACAAGCTTCCTGCGGCAATCAACAGAAGCGTGCAAGAGGGCCTGCATTTTTTTTGGCATCAGACTTCACTATTAGACACCAGCAATCATTTAAAAGGTATAAAAATATGGTAACATCAAACTTACCTTCAGCACAGAGAGGTAAGAATCAGATAGACCAGTGTACTTTCCAACCATAGCAATCCTCACCTGAAATAAGATCATTAGTCAGTTGGAACTATGATTGAAAATACTAAGGGCGGTAATCAAAGTGGAAAAAAAGACTAACAGTATCCTGAAGGGTATCAAACATAGTAGCTCTTGCAACCCACTCGTCCAATTTTGGCTCACCAGGAAAGCTGAAAATGTGTACACGAATATTTATTGCACTAACAGAAAATACTACAGCTTGTATAAGAACATACTGACTAGATATGTAGAGACAAACCTTTGAATGTTCAGAACTTTAAGAATAGCTTCATGTGCTTTTTGGTCCTACAGGGCATAAATAAGATTCAGAATTGAACATGAATGTTCATACACCAAAAATAAATTAGCACACAGAAGATGAGTTGTCCTATACCCGTAGCAACAATGGAATACGCCAAATATTGGAAACATCATATAGAGTGACAATGTTAGCTGCCTGCACAATACAATTGTTCATGAGCTACCAGAAGGAATTAGCTACCAAGAATATGAAGCAATCAGCAACAAAAAAAACTACAGTTCAATTACCGGCACATGGCAGAACTGGGAGAGTTTCTCTTTCACATTTTCTTCCAGTTCCTGTCAAATATAATTGCAGATTACGAAAAGTGATACAAAAGCGAATAAAGAGAAGCCTACTAAGATACAAAATTGTTGTAAATGAATGGCCGACTAACCTTTGTACTGCGACAAGCTAAAATATTTGGGGTGAGACCAAGTCCCCTTAAACCACGCACACTGTGTTGAGTCGGCTTAGTTTTCTTCAAGAGTAATAAATAACAGATAGAACAAACATTAGGTAAATAGAAATAAAATGTTTTTTCACATAATAAGATGTACATCATAAAGTAGTTGCGGAGAAACATAATGAATGAATCAACAAGAGAGTTTGGCTACCTGTTCACCAACAACATTTAGAACTGGAACAAGACTGACATGCACCAAACAGAAGTTACCAGGTCCTGGCAACCAAAGTAATATCCAAAGAAGAATATAAGTGCCCACTAACCTAGGAAAGATGGCCTATAGTGTTTATTTATTATTGTAACTGTGTGAGTTTCTCACCAACACGATAAGAGAATTGACCCAAAGCTTCAATGAATGGCATAGATTCAATATCACCTGTAGTAGGAGTGACAACACAATCAAGTGACAGCTATACAAGGAATAGCTCTAAAAAAACAACAAAAAGGACTATCTCATGCACACCAATTGTTCCCCCCAGTTCTATCACACAGACATCAGCTGGTCCGTCCTTGCCATCCACCGGTATCATCGCAACACGCTCAATCCAGTCTTGTATGGCATTTGTGATGTGTGGCACAACCTTGAGGATAAATAGATTTAATAGTCAGCACTCAAAGAAACATACATACAGTAGCTACGAGGACAGACAAACAAAGATAAGAGTGCATAAGGTGATCCTCACCTGCACAGTCTTTCCCAAGTATTCCCCTTTCCTCTCCTTGTCAATAACAGACTGTCATCAACAACAAAAAAGAGGCAAAGTACGAAAAGTCAGAACAGTTTGTTATGCAGGGAACAGCAACTGTACTTATGATGTCACATACATCTGACGTGCTATAACTCTTATATATCATTGTGGTTAAATAACTAAAAATTATTTTGCAAACATTTCTAGTAACATACAACAAAGACATCCCTTTCCTTCATATAAAGTACACGTATATCAACGTCGGCATCAACTGAAACATTTCAAAACTTTTAAATGTTTGCATCACAAAAGAATTGATGTTGGGACATTAAATACATTAGTGTGCCTTACCTGGTAGATCTTGCCAGTGGTTATATTGTTGTCCCGGGTGAGTTTAATATCAAGAAACCTTTCATAATTCCCAAGATCCAAGTCCACCTGCAAGATTCAGAGACAACACTTAACAAGGTGACCAACATTCCGTAGCCATTGCAATATTTGACGTGTTCCTATGTCAGTACCTCACCACCATCATCTAACACAAACACTTCACCGTGTTCGAACGGGGACATAGTCCCAGCATCGGTATTAAGATAAGGATCTGCATAATCAGATAATGCAAAGAGAACGTGTCAACCTCACGAAGCCAAGAGCAAGCAACTAGAGCAACGGAGCAAGTATTAGCTGGCATGCCGCCACTCGTTCTACAAGGCAAAAGGTACAATCAAGCTCCCAAGTGCCACAATGTTACAGGAAGTCACAAGGCTACAAGCTTACAACAGCAAAAACAAAGCAGTGTTTAGGTGATACTGGATAAGAATAACAACTAGTAGCAAACAAGACATGTATTATAACATTGATTCAGGTCAAAGATTCCAACTCGCTAAGTTGGCATCCAATGGTTTGTGACACAACGATACAGGTAGCCTATATCTAAATTAGCACCAGTGAGGCCTGCAGAGCACGAGGCGTCTGAAAGACAAAGACAAGGAGGGAAGGGAAAACCTAGTCTTTTCAAAACACCTGTCTCCACCACGACAGAGGATGAAAGTGTAGCAGCGCAAAGTCTGAGAGTTGCAGCAGTTCAGATATTTTGGAACTCTTCCATGTAACTTTCACAAATCTTTCTCCCGAAATAATGGCCATATATACCACAGGCGCAAGTGCTAGCCAATGAAGGAAAAGTCAGAAGCTTTCTTCAATGGGCCACCATTGTTCAGACATCGAACCTTTATTCCTCGAGCAACGGATACCACCAATCACCACTCCATAAAAGATCTTGGTAGCCCTCCGAAATGGTCTTCTACTGAAGTAGAAACCGGGGGACAAGTTTCCCTTTGTAGAGTCTAAAAGTTCCCTTCCACTAGGCCACTACCGAAACAAATCTTCAAATTGAAAGTATAATAAAATCTGTCTCTCATGCGCGCACAAGCCAAAGATTAGCAAGGTAATCAACATCATATCCATTCCTACACCACAACTCCTAAAGGCTAAAACCCCGGGCTCAAAACGGGAGGAATGTTCGAAAGAGGGGCTTTTCCACCAAACCCAGCCAAGAATCCTGGGGCCTCCCTGCACCTACTCCCACCCAGCAGCCTTGAGCCGCCCGAATCGCTCTCAAAAAAATTGAAATCATAATCAAAACAAATCCTTCGCCGGAAACCGGATCGAGGGCGGGCTCGAGACCCACGAAGCCAACCCCTTCCAGACAAAGCCCCAAACCACGCCTTTTCAGGGGCCCCGGAAAGGCGGTTCTTGAACGGTGGAAAGAAAAGAAAAACATCACACGGCCGGCGGTGGGCACGTACCGATTTTGATGGACGTAATGCGGAGGCCGCACGCCTTGAGGACGACGCCGATGCTGCTGGCCGTGACGCCCTTGCCGAGGCCGCTCACCACGCCGCCGGTGACCAGCACGTATTTCATCTCGCCGGAAATCTCAGGTCAATCCGCCGCCGCCGCCGCCGCCCGAATCTTTCTGCACACCGAGCCGGGCTGTCGCCCTTGCTCTTGGGCTATGTGGTTTTGATGTCCGTGGGCGCTCGCGTGCGGGCGGAGGAGAGGGAGTAGAGGTTTTAGGAGGGGATTGGGGGAACCGCGCAGCCGTCTGAGAGGGGAGGAGGAAGGAAAAGGGGAGGCAATGGAGGCGCAGGGATAGAAGGAGGGCTTTGGGCAATTTATATGGGAACTCTCACATCTCTCTCTCTCTATTTTTATTTTATTCATTTTTTCTTATTTTCTACTAGCTCTCTATTTCATTTTCTATGTACGTAGTTATTATGTTCACTCGTACTTGTTTTTTGAGGAAGGGTAAGAAGGGTTGGCCAACACAAATCGTTTACTGTATGTGGAAATATATTTTTCTTGAAATCTGTCATTTCTTGTTGACCATTGGATGAATATCCAACGGTTTACGTGACATCATTCACTCCGCAATCCGTCCCCTACCTCCCACGCATATCAACTCGCCACTCCGGAATGTCTCCTTGTGGCTTCACTCGTGCTTGTTTCAAGATGAAGAATACAACGGTTGAATTAGCAACTACATGTTGTTTTACTTCGGGTCAAATATGCATGCGGGTTCCATTTTCCTTTTCTTGAAACCATAATTTCTTGTTCCCTTGGATGAATATCCAACAGTTTACATTACACCACGTTCTGTACTTGATATACAATCACAACACTTCTAACCCTACCGTTGTCTCGATACATATGGCTCAATAGTACTTGAATGTTCACAAGAACCAAAGTTGGATAAGATGACCACCCTTTCCCCCTCTTTTATTTCAACCGGAACATGAATATCCAAGAACACATAAAAGGATTTAAATATAAGATGTTTTATTGAAATTGTTTGAAAAGATGTGTTCCTTATATGTACTTAGCGAGCATCACTTGAGTAATATTTTTTCTATTACATGTTTCTTCTATACAACGAATGTTTCTTATCTCAGCTTGAGTAAGAAGGGTGGATTAGAGACTGCATGGCTTTTTTAACCATAGCTTCTTTTGTGGAAATATACTACTATGTTTTTCCCCTTGAAAACACTCACTTTTTTGTTATCCCTTGGATTAATATCCAATGGTTTACTACATTGCATCATGTATGTCTATTCGATATACAATGACAACACATCTAACCATAACCATTGTACCAATCCTTCCCTTTCTCCCACCGATCACCATCATGGAGAACATGAAAAATCCCTTGTTCCTGATTATGTTCTGGCCAAATCAAGAATATCCAAGTAGACATGAAAATGTTTATAAGTATTAAGTTATTTTATCGGAGTTTTGGCCGAGCGGTATGGTGTTCTCTCCCATAATTATTTCATACAAAGTTCGCACCGAGGCTAGGTTTCATATCAATATCACAACACATCAATCTTCAAGATCTCGTAATGATTAGCATGAATGCATGATCAATTCACGATCTTCAAGATCAAATTGTGAGATTGCTATGATCGCATAAGGCCCTACTAATCCTTAAGTGTATGAATGGATTGATAATTGAGTAGTAAGAAAGCATCTTTTAAGCTTCTCCACGGTTGAAAAGTTTTAGATTTCAAAAAACCAGATTTCATGGCCTTGCAAAACCTATTGAAAATTGGAAAATAGCACGATACGAACAACCCGAAGACCTCCTAAAAGGGATAAACGTATCCTCCTAATGAGATTGCATATACATATACCAAATGGAGCTAGAATAGTAATTCACACAAGTACTCTAGCAAATCCACCCGGACGATTGTTGAGCCGATATCACTAAGACAGTTTGGTAACTTAATAATGAGATTGTCATTGACGTTTGATTTTTCTCTAAAAATGCAATCCATACATCTTGATAAAAGCTCCCTTCAATTGTCTTAGATCATTGTTTGTAAGCACCACCTAGGCAGACACATGACCATTTAATTTAAAATGTAGTAATGCCATAAATGCTGCAACGTGCAACAAAGATAAACTCCCAAAAAACCCGCTAGCTAAGAGCATGGGCAAGCCATAAACAGTACAGATGTGGTACCATTGGTGATTCATCTATAAATATAAAATAGTGACCGAGACCAAGAAAATTATGACATTATGGTATCCGTTGTTGCAAAAGTAAACTACTTTGATAATATCGTAAATTATCAAGTCATGCAAATTCTCCCTCGGTGCACTTATATATATGTGGTCATGTTATTTCCAAAGTTCTACCTTTTCTTTTGCAAATTCGAAACAATCTTTTGTTCAACATTTCATTCATAGTTAGAAAACCTACACGATATAAAGCAAAATACTACTAAAACAAACCCAAATATATCAGCTTTTTAATCCCATAAAAATTCTGGGTCAATGTACAAATATTGGAATGATAATGCCTTACATAACCTAGCAGATGTAAGTATATATATAGTTTTATTCTATTTGCAGGTGTTAGGAACGAGATGGGCGCACATTAATTACTTGTGTTGAACCTACATTTTCCATGCCCGGACTGTGTGTGTGTGTGGCTCATCGTCGGCAATCTTATCCTTCCTAGTCACGAACAGCGCATGTTGACACGGGCGTACAGACACCTCCCCCGCTTAGCATCATTGAGGACAAGTCCGACTGTGCCTGTGCGTGGGTAATGTCGTGACGAGCAGCATCTTCTCCACAAGAAACTGTTTCTTTTCTTGCAGCTGCGATATCAATGCAAGTCGCACAGCAACGTCGCAGGGATTCTCTCCATCACTCGTGACGATTCCACTGGATCAATGGCCATAGCTATTTAGTATCTTGCCGTATATATGTAGGAGTAGTTTGAATGTTTCCATACACTACAAAATGGTTTTGAGAAATTCATAGTACTAATATGTACGACGTGCACATTCTGTATCCCCTTGATCAGTTAAAGAAAAATCAGTGCTTCTTTAAATTTATTTTGGCCTGCCTGTATTAGACATGCTGAATATATGCAAAAGAAGAGCAGTTCCTGAAGAGTTTGTCCACTCCAGCTTATTAGTGTGCGCCTACATCATTGGCCGACAAGGAGTTGTACGAAGGAGGCAATTATGCATGGGTGATCTCCCTGCAGAAGTTAAGGCCACAGGTTGCAAGGCACCTGTCCACGCCATGTGGTAGACATCTTCAGAACATGCATGCATCATGGGAGAATCAGAAAATAAAAGAGCTGCCCTACATTACACTTGGCAGTGTCCCGTAGATGGAAGCAAAACACAAGAAAATGGAGAAAAAAATAGGTTAAAATTGTAGTTGGAATATTTGTACTTACTGTGCATATCTTCCTTATTTGATAAAGGTACTGTGCATATCGATCTCTTTTCTTTTCAGTTTAGGCCTTAGCACAAGTGAGAAGAGATCTCTACCCCAACTGTTAGATGAGTATGGGGCAGTTCGTTTGGAGAGCAAAATAGGTGTCACATCGGCTCTTAGAGATGTGCTGCAACATGTGATGCAGAAGCTGGGGCGATTTTTCCCCCTTTTCGAAAAAAAAATGTGATGTAAAATAGAGGCTAACCATTTTTACGGCATTTGGACCAAAAATCGTTGCTCCAGGAGGTGACTTATCCCTATATTCTCATGTAAATGTTTTAGGCTGGCCCTAAATTTTTGCCTTAAGTGATGCAAATTTGGGGCCCACACCGCTGCCCTAAAACTAAAAATGATGTGGTGGAACCCAACCGCATGCTGAAAACTTCCCCACCGCCGACCGTTGCCACCCCTCGCCGACTCTGGTTGGTTCTCATTTGTAATCGCGATAACAACATCGACCGAAACTTCCCCGATGCTACCTCGTCGCTCAATCCCTCTGGCCGGGACGTCCACCGCAACCCCTACAAATTCCTCTGAAACTCAGGACGATGTGCCGAATCGTCAACTTGAGACGTCCACCACAACATCGTTGTAGCCCACTGACGTCGATTAGCGGCCGCCGCAACCCCCGTGTGCCCGTTGGCGAGCCACTGCTCCTTGTTGAGCTCTCGACGCTTGGTCGTGCGCCCCAGCCGAATCAGGCTACATCCCCCACCCCACCTTCGGCGGATGTTCCGCCATCGCTACCTTTCATCGGCCTCCGCTGGCACAAATCAAGCTCGGCGCTTGGCAACCGCCAAATCAGCCTCACTCTCCACCATCAGATATCATGTTTCAATTGCTTCCCAAATTTTAGGGCATCTTTTAAAGCATCGATGCCCTATTTTACACCGTTTGCTATGGCTTTTTTATGCCTAATTTTTTTCTAGGTGACTTATTTTACATCATCCCTTAAAGAATCTCTTAGAGCATCTCTAACAGAGCCCGTAAATCCCACCGGAACTGAATTTTTTCGGCGGTTTTACGGGTTCGGGTCGAAAGTGGCGCATAACAGCACCCGAATCGGTGGACCGGCCCGTATCGGGAGTTCGGGGGCCCAAGAAACTAGACCGTCGACCCGTATATATACAGGCCGCGGAGGGGAGTTGCGTTCCAAAACCCTACTCCCTCCGCCGCCAAAGGCCCCTTCGCCGCGCGCACGGTTGGAATTCCGGCGAGCAATCGCGGAGCCACCGCCGCCGCTTCTCCTCTCTTTCCACCACCACTGCGACCGCATGGTGAATGGATCGTAGCGAACAAGAGGGGGGGTGAATGGACGCTACGTCAAGTTTTAGCCTTTTTCAATTTTTAGTGCAACGGAAGTAAAGGTGATAGCTTTGATGCTCAAGGTGATCCTACTATGATCCTAGACAAGTGCAACAAGTAAAGGAACCAAACAAGATAGTAAGAGTAAGGAGCGGAACAATCGGAGGGCGCGGAGACGAGGCGAGGTTTGTTTCCCGCAGTTCCTCCCACAAAAGGGAGTACGTCTGCGTTGAGAAGGTGCTAGCCTCACACAAGAGGCTAGACGGCCACACCACGAAGGAAGGCCTCACCTTCTTCCTCGAGAGAGCTCCACGAAGGTGCTCCCCCTTCTCCACTATGGCACCGGTCGAGGAGGTGATTCCTTCACAAGGTTGGGGCGAGCTCCACACCACAAGGAGGCTCCAAACAACCTATGGGACTAGCACAACACCAAGCTAGCCTCCATAGGTGCACTTCTTCCAAGATTCCACCATAGGAGCCCTACCACCAAGATCCACTAAGGACTACCATGAATTGGTGAAATTTCTCTCGGTGGAACGATAGATCGGGGTCTCCTCCACCACTCCTCAAAGTATGAGAAAGATTGATTGGGTAGGTAGGGAGATCCACTCAGTTTGAGCTCAGCAACAATGGAGGAGAGAGAGAGAGAGAACAGCTAAAATCGTGTTGGGGAAGAAGGGCCCTTTAAATAGGCCCCCGAAATCCAACCGTTACCTGCAGTTTTTGCCTAAGCGGTACTACCGCTTTGGGAAGCGGTACTACCGCTCTGGATTCGAAATCCCACAGAACTTATCCACGTGGACACATAGCGGTACTACCGCTCGCGGTACCGCTCGAGGTACCGCAATGGGCTCCAAACCTTACTGGATCCCAAGCGGTACCGAAGCGGTACCAGAGCGGTACGGCCGTAACTCCCGTTACGGTACTTAAGCGGTACCTCGGGCGGTACTACCACTCTCAAGCGGTACTACCGCTCAAGGTACCGTAAAGGTACCGTAACTTGTTCTGTGGGACAAATTCAGCGCAGAACTCCAGAGCGGTACCATGGGGCGGTACTAGTAGGGGTAGCGGTACTACCGCTACTAGTACCGGTAGTACCGGCCTGACAAAAACTGCTTTCTCCTCTTTTCCTCTCCAACCATGTTACCTCGCGATACACACACAAAACCAGAAAACCTATAAGCTACGCTACTGTCCTCCGATCTTGATGTGTCCAGCGAGGTCACCGTGCACTTGCAAATCTAACAAGGATACTCAATGCACACGGTGAGATTGTTCAAGTGTTGTCATCAAACACACAAAACCCGGGGTTTAGACTTTGCTCTTTCAATCTCCCCTTTTTGGTGTTTGATGACAACACAAGAATTTGCAATGGCATATGATATTATGATGAGATATTTAGATTTGCAAAAGCTCGACGGAGCTCCCCTAGACATGTGCATATTTTGAATATGTATTTGAATACAAATGCACACATCCTAGAGGCATAACTCCCCCTAGATTTTACAAACTAAGCACATATGCAACAAGGATAATTGACATGTTCAAATAATATGGAGGCAACACAAGATCATGCAAGGAGTTTTGGGTGGGGTTATCATACCTTTGCCTTGAGAATACCCAAACTCACAATAAGGTGCCTCCATAGAGTTGATGTAGCCACAAGAAGAAATAAACAACGAGGACACCAAGGCTACAACAACGAAAATCCCCATGCAAAAACCCATCCGGATAGGAACTTCTCCCCCTTTGGCATCGAAACACCAAAAAGGAGGGTAAGCAAACTACAAGGATGGTAAGGAAAGACACAACCAAGCTTTGCAAAAACCAACGGAAAACAAAGCTTGGATGAGATTCTCCAAAAACATGGAGAAAAAGATAACAAAAGAAGAAGGACAAAAGAAAGTCTCGAAGAAACACGAAGAACCAAAAAACTCCTCAAGGAGGAGGTTGGTGGCCGAACCCACCGTGTAAGAGTATAGTAGTGTGAGGTCGCGTAGATGTATCTAGGACTCACGACTACAACTCAACATGAAGCTCATTAGTCACTTGTTTGACAAATAGAATATGTTTTGGATTTCTTTATGCATAATGGGGGGAGGGATAGCTCAATGAGTTTAAACCGCACTCCCCCTATGTTCATGGGTGCTTTTCATCTAGACATATAGGGGGAGTTCCAATTCCCTTGGCGCCCTTCATGTCGAAGCGCTTGAACATGTATTGGAGGTACTTTGCTTGATTGATGAAGGTGCCTTGTCGCATTTGCTTGATCTCGAACCCAAGGAAGTACTTGAGTTCACCCATCATTGACATCTCAAACCTATTAGTCATCAACTTAGCAAACTCATCATTGAACTTTGTGTTAGTCGAGCCAAAAATGATGCCATCTACATAAAGTTGGCATACGAAGAGCTCCCCATTGACTTTCTTAGTAAAAAGACTCGGGATCGATTTTCCCCACTTCGAAACCACGGTCTACAAGCAACTCCTTTAGATGCTCATACCAAGCTCTAGGAGCTTGTTTGAGTCCATATAGGGCCTTTTTGAGCTTGAAGACATGGTCCGGGAAATGGGGGTCCTCGAACCCCGGGGTTGCTTCACATATACCTCCTCATGTAAAGGACCATTAAGAAAAGCACTCTTAACATCCATTTGTTGCAACTTGAAGCCATGATGAGAGGCAAAGGCCAAAAGGATACGGATGGACTCAAGCCTTGCAACGGTGCAAAGGTTTCACCAAAGTCCACGCCTTCAACTTGAGAATAGCCTTGTGCCACCAATCTTGCTGCGGATGAGGATGCCATGTTCATATTGCTTGTTCTTGAAGACCCATTTGGTGCCGATAACATTGCGGCAATGATCGGGTCGCTTCATGAGAGTCCACACATCATCCCTCTTGAAGTTGTTGAGTTCCTCTTGCATTGCAATCAACCAATCGAGATCTTCAAGCGCATCATTAACCTTGAGTGGTTCCACCATAGAGACAAAGGCGTAGTGCTCACAAAAGTTTGCTAGGTGCCACCGGGTGGTTACTTTGCTCTTTAAATCACCAATGACATTACGCAAAGAATGGGACTTGAGGCGCAAGTGTCTTGTAGTAGGATCTTCACGGCGAGTATCGGCTATAGGAGTAGATTCTTTTTGGTCCTCTTGGCCTTAATCACGGTTTAGGTCCTCGCCTTGACCTTCATTGTTGTTGATGCCGAACTTGAGGTTGTGGAAGAGGTGATCTTACACTTGGTTGTCCAACGGAAGAGGCTTGGCCTTGTGGTGTAGATGGCTCCACATAGGTGGAACTTCGTCCTTCCCCGACACTCGTAGAAGGTATCTTTTGAGATCGGCGAGTGCCAACACCCATCCTTCCTACGGTAACCGGGGGAATTGCATCTCCTTTCTCACAAGAAGCACTTTGCCCCCTCCAAAGAACTATCATCTTCATCAAAAGAGTCTCATCACACAATACCACAAACTACACAATAGACTCATACTCCATCATTATGTTTGAGTGTCTTCAACTAAGGTTTGTCTCTCACTTCCGGCAACCCCATGAAGTTAGGGTAAGAGTATGGCTAGGAGAATATGACGGATTCCTTCTTTGCCAAAGAAGACATCCAAGATATTGAGCTTGAACTCCATTCCATTGTTGTTCCTTCTTGCAAGAATCATGGTATAGAACTTGCATTGAACTTGTTTGACAAACTTCATGGTTCATTTCCTTCAACGCAATTCCTACAAAACACGATCTCTACACAAGGAAACATTTTCTATTAGTCCGAGACCGTGGCCTCTTGAAGAGACTAGCTCCACAAGAGAACCACCACATGTTCATTATAGTAGGTACAAAGACCCAAATGTGTAAAGCAATGAACAAAGAGAAACATACGCAAGAGTCTTGACAAGGTAAGACATAATCACCACCTTGTCAATGCCCCAATACCTTTAAGCTTGCTTGTGTTGTCATCATGAGAATGGTAGAGATAAATGACTTGATGACGACAACGAATTCCTTGCTTCCGGTCATAAGACTTGTGGCTTCAAAATCGACCACCAAATAAGCACCACCGAAAGCAAGGTCCTTCACGGATCAAGACTTGGAAATAGGAACCCATTTTTCAATGGGCCCTATCATGACGTTCCTCTTTAAATTGATCCTTCTTCCTCTCTTCTTCTTCTTTGGCATAATTGCCACTTCTCCTTCATTGCATGAGTCCTCATGGGTTTCAACTCTAGCTTCGAGTGACTCCTTCCAAGAATTGAGCTTGGATTTGGAGGCTTTCAATTTTGGACTTCAAGCGATTGACTTCATCTTCAAGATCCGGTGAGGGTGAGTTATGTCAAACACTTGAACCTCTTTATCCTTATTCACCCGGAATTGTTCCGATAGAGCTTCCTCAAGAAGAGAATTCCTTTTCAAGAGAAACCGCTTGTGTCTTTCCAAGGTGGCAATGTCGTTTTCATGATTACAACAAATGTGGTCCTTGCTTGAGAGTTGGTATTCTTTTAACGCTTCATCTTGCATAAGCTTGATCACCATAAGCTTGTCCTTGCTTCTCTTTAGATATGCAATTTCATCCTCATGGTTACAACAAGTGACATTTTCCTTGCTCAAACGAATCCACTCCATCAAGGACTCATTTTGCCTATCATTTACTTCAACTAGCTTGGCCTTGTGTCTCTTTAGAGTGGCAATCTCCTCTTCATGGTCACAACATTGCACCTTCTCTTTACTCAAGCGATAGTACTCATCCAAGGCTTCTTCTTGAGTAGAAATGACTTCCAAGAATTTTGCATTGTGTCTTCTCAAGAAGCAAACTTCGTCAAGGAGCTTGTCACGACATGAATTGGGACCTTCATCTTCTTTCTTGTTGTACACTTCTTCTTGAGGATGCCTCCCCATCTCGGATAGGAGTTCAAACTTGCATTCCAAAGATTTGAAGTCCTTGGTAAGGGTTGCAACATCCTCAAGCAACCATTCATGGCTTTCTTCAAGATAACGCTTCTTCGTCTTGAGCTCATCCACCCAACCAAGAGCATAATCTCGGTCCTTGATGAGTTGGGAGATGAGAGAATTGTTGGTGTCCTCAAGAACAATATCACTAGCTTCAAGAGACATACGCATACACACTTCTTCCTCATGAGCTTGAGTGAGAGAGATAAGCTCTAATTCCGCCTCCTTCTCAAGCCTCTCCTTTTCCAGCATATGGTCTTGATCTCCTAGCACGTTAGTGGGAGAAGCATACAAACCCACAATAGATATAGTATTTGACGAAGATGTAGGTTCGGAAAGGGGTTCTACCTCCAACAATACCTTTGCCACTAAGCAACGAGGGTGTTGGTGATGAGGTTATCGTTTGGAGAGTCGAAGAGAGATGGAGAGAGTGGAAATGGCGATGGCGGCCACTTCCCCTTCTTTCCCTTTGTCTTCACGCTCATCACCTTCGTCGGAGGAGTACTCCTCACGAATAATGAATGCTCTAGGCTTCTTGGTGGAGGAGATCTTGGTGTCATCGGAGTTGGAGGAAAACTTGGAGAAACCTTTGGAGAGGGATCTAAACTTGCTCTTACGAACGAGCCTTCCACCGTTGTCTTCCCTTCTCTCATAGATACACTCCGCAACAAAGTGACTTTTGTCGCCGCAATTGTAGCAAGATCTTCCCTTTTGTTCCCCCTTGGACTCTTGGAGGAGAGACTAGTAGAATCATGAGGTGAGTATCTTCTTGGCCTTGAGCTTCGTGTCTTGTTTCCATTCCAAAAACTCTTGGCGGCAAGAGCCATGTGTTCATGATAGTTGGCCTTGAAATCCTCCGGACCCCACTCAATGGGATCCTCATCGCTCTCACTGGCTCCATACTCCTTCATCTTCAATGCAAGGTTGGGTTTGCGGGTGTTGTGGGCGGGAGCAACAAGATCTTCTGCATTCTTCTTAGAGATGTCCAATGCGATGACTTCACTAAGGAATTCATCGGATGTCATAGCACGGAAAGAGGCGTTTTGGCGGATGGTCGTCAACTTTACTTCCTCATAAGGAAGGAGAGCATTGTAGAACTTTCTCTTGATCCAAGGGTCATCCACAAACGTTGCTCCAAGATCTTGCATTTGCACGGCGAGAGCAATAAGGCGCCGATACATCTCTTCGGGCGATTCTCCCTCATTCATGACGAAGTTGTCGGCCATGTTGTTCACTTCATCGAATCGAGAGCTTTGAATGCTCTCATTTCCGAGGAAGAGCTTGTCGAGTTTGTTCCATGCTTCCTTGGCGGTCTTGAGCGAGCGGATATGAGCGCGGTCCTTGGGCGTGACGGCCATGTGGATCATGTTGATGGCGGTGGCGTTGAGTTGGTCATCCACCACTTCCCTTCTTGTCAAGTTATTTGGGTCTCGTGGTGAATAGCCCTCCTCAATGATGCGTCAAAGCTCGGTAGAAGCACTGCGCACATGAGAACGCATTAAGAATTGCCAATTTTCAAAGCTATTAGATTCAAGTAGCGGTGGTGAGCCATGAGTCAAAATATGAGGCATAGGTATTGGGACATTTACGGTGTAATCACTTGGTGGGGGCACCGCATGATTACCTCCTAATTGTCCCGCTCACGGAGGTTCATCCTTCCCTTTTGATGAAGTGTCAACATCCTCAAGTTCCCTTTCTCGAGGTGGTTTTGTCGATTGCTCAACAAAACCAACAAGAGGAAGAGTGTTGAATTGTTGTGGAGGAACATCGACACTTCCCTTAGGATCTATGATAGGGTTTGGTTTTGGAGCAATCAACTCCATCATCATAGCCTTCATTTGAGATACGGATGACTCCAATTTCTTGAGGTCATCCAAAGTAGCCGAGTATTATCGGCAATTGATGATGGAGGTGATTGCTCACCGGGAAGGGATCCATTCGCAACCGTCTCCCGTTCGGCCATTTCTTAGGCGGTAAAGCCCGAGCAAGAAAACCTTGCTCTGATACCAATTGAATGGATCGTAGCGAACAAGAGGGGGGGTGAATGGATGCTACGTCAAGTTTTAGCCTTTTTCAATTTTTAGTGCAACGGAAGTAAAGGTGATAGCTTTGATGCTCAAGGTGATCCTACTATGATCCTAGACAAGTGCAACAAGTAAAGGAACCAAACAAGATAGTAAGAGTAAGGAGCGGAACAACCGGAGGGCGCGGAGACGAGGCGAGGTTTGTTTCCCGCAGTTCCTCCCACAAAAGGGAGTACGTCTGCGTTGAGGAGGTGCTAGCCTCACACAAGAGGCTAGACGGCCACACCACGAAGGAAGGCCTCACCTTCTTCCTCGAGAGAGCTCCACGAAGGTGCTCCCCCTTCTCCACTATGGCCCCGGTCGAGGCGGTGATTCCTTCACAAGGTTGGGCGAGCTCCACACCACAAGGAGGCTCCCAACAACCTATGGGGCTAGCACAACACCAAGCTAGCCTCCATAGGTGCACTTCTTCCAAGATTACACCATAGGAACCTACCACCAAGATCCACTAAGGACTACAACAAATTGGTGAAATTTCTCTCGGTGGAACGATATATCGGGGTCTCCTCCACCACTCCTCAAAGTATGAGAAAGATTGATTGGGTAGGTAGGGAGATCCACTCAGTTTGAGCTCAGCAACAATGGAGGAGAGAGAGAGAGAAGAGCTAAAATCGTGTTGGGGAAGAAGGGCCCTTTAAATAGGTCCCCCCGAAATCCAACCGTTACCTGCAGTTTTTGCCTAAGCGGTAGTACCGCTTTGGGAAGCGGTACTACCGCTCTGGATTCGAAATCCCACAGAACTTATCCACGTGGACACATAGCGGTACTACCGCTCGAGTTACCGCAATGGGCTCCAAACCTTACTGGATCCCAAGCGGTACCGAAGCGGTACGGCCGTAACTCCTGTTACGGTACTTAAGCGGTACCTCGGGCGGTACTACCGCTCAAGGTACCGTAAAGGTACCATAACCTGTTCTGTGGGAAAAATTCAGCGCAGAACTCCAGAGCTGTACCATGGGGCGGTACTAGTAGGGGTAGCGGTACTACCGCTACTAGTACTGGTAGTACCGGCCTGACAAAAACTGCTTTCTCCTCTTTTCCTCTCCAACCATGTTACCTCTGATACACACACAAAACCAGAAAACCTATAAGCTACGCTTCAGTCCTCCGATCTTGACGTGTCCAGCGAGGTCACCGTGCACTTGCAAATCTAACAAGGATACTCAATGCACACGGTGAGATTGTTCAAGTGTTGTAATCAAACACACAAAACCCGGGGTTTAGACTTTGCTCTTTCACATGGCCGGGGCGAACAACGGATGCAGGGGACGCGGGCGGATTGGCGGGAGCAACTCTCGCCGCGCCCCCGTCTTCCAGTCGGAGGCCGAGCGGCGCAAATGGAACCGCAGCGAAGGCGCTCGGAAGCGGAGCGCGCGGCGCTGGACCAACTGGGGTCTGACGCCGCCGGGGAAGTTCGCGCGCTATGGAAATAGCGGCGAGGGTTCGTCCTCGGCTGTGTCCGGCCGGTGCGCTGTGGCAGCCCGCCTCCGACAGCAGCGACGACGACGAGGAGGAGGAGGAGGGGGGGGAGGTGCCTCCGGTGCGCACCCTCCAGCTGCAGTCCGGGGACTTCATCCTCAACAACGACGAGGAGGAGGCGACGGCGGTGCAGCAGGTGTCTGTCATCTCCGCTGCCGAGGCGCGCGCGCGCTTCCGCCGCGAGGAAGCGGAAGCCGTCCGTGCCGTGCGGGAGTACGAGGCCGCGCAGAAGGAGGCGGCTGTCCGCCGCGTGAAGCAGGAGGTCGTCGACCTCGACTCCGAGTAGGCCGCCAACGGCGTAGTTCCGCCGCGGCGCGTATAGTAGCTCGCCGCCAGCGAAATTAGTTAGTTTTGGAGGTGGTCGCCGACGACCACCTCAAATGCAATGTATCTATCGATCGTAGCAACCCGAACTATGGTTAATATGTTTGAATTTCAGTTCTTCTGCTTGTTTGCAATGATCACTTTGCCGGCAATTTTTGAAATCGATGTTTTTTTGGTTCCGGGTGCTGTTCTGCGCCACGCTAAAAATCGCTGCTTTTGGTTTTTCGGGAAATTGAACTCAGTTTTTTCGGTTCGGAAGAATAAGGGCTCTGCTAGAGATGCTCTTAGAGTGAAAAGATAGCATTCGGGCTCCCTTGGTTTAGAAGAGTAGCACACACAACCAGTGCAAATATGCAATGTTTTTGATAATGTAACTCTTTGATGTGATGAATTTCAAAGTACATAATAATCTAGTACTCGCTCCGTCTAACCGAGGGAGTACTTGAATCTTAGAGCATTGACACCACTCCTACTATCACCGCCGCCGGTTTCAAGTTTCAACCACGACTCGTGCAGCTAAGAAAATGCGTCCCACAACGCGACTCTTGGCTAGCATGTGTAGCAGCCTCCACTCACGACACGCTAGTAAAAAGTTGAAAGAATCAAACCATGAGGTTTGCTTCTCGAAAAGAGAGAAGACAAATCACAGCATTTCCCATACACGTCCGCATCCCTGCTGGGCCTGCATACACTGATATCAGTACTACAGCAAGGGTACGACGTGCCACCGATCTCGAGGCTCCTCACATGCACGCATGAGGCGTCATGGCCTCACTTGATCTGCCACTGGCAATGCCGGTCAGACCTCTCTCTCTGGCTATCAGGGCAGCACCGTAAGTTTTGTTTTCTTAGATAATTTACTTCTCCCTCTCCACATGGTTCGAAATACTTTTTTTTTTTCGAAATGGGGCATAGCCCAGCCTCTGCATCAGATTGATGCACACGGCTTCATTTATTTAAAGCAGTTGTAGTTCAAAAGTTTTACATCACTGATCAGATAGGGTTGAGACATGTATCAACCAACGAAAGAAAAAGAAGCATACAAAGCTATCCATTCTGAATTCTACTAGTGTGCCGCCACCCGATAGCACTGGAAAAAGAAGTCCCGCGTAACCGTCAGCATACGGTTGCATCCAGTATCCATAATCTCCCTCTGATCTTCCGGGAGGAGGAATGCCCATTGTTGTATCCAGAAAGCCGCCCGTCGTATAACCTGCAAAAAATTTGTTCCCTTTTGTCTGTTAAAAATAAGATCATTCCGACTTGTCCATATAGACCAACATACAGCGAGATATACCAATCCTTATCCTCGTTCTTATCCAGCTTTTTAACTCCATTTAGCCAATTTCCAAACATATTTGTAATATTAGCAGGAGGAGGTATATTAAATGTACAAAATATGATACGCCAAATGATTCTAGCAAAAGGGCAGGTTAAAAATAGGTGGTGAATAGTTTCTGATTCATTACAGAAACAACATTTCTGACAACCCTTCCATTTACGTTTCGCCAAATTAAAAATAGGTGGTGAATGGTTCGAAATACTTGTCACGGATTTAGGTAAAGTAAGGCTAAAATATATCTAGATTTATTAAACAAGTGTATTTTGGAGCTGGAGAGAACTATACACTTCCAATGCAAGTTTGTTTGGCTTGATCACTTGATGCCACACAAATGATGTGTCTTTTGGATCGTTATCTGCTCCGTTTTCGTAGTTGACGCCACAACTCAGTTTATATATAACGGTTTTGCTATGTCTCGGTCAACTGAGATTTTCTTAAGTCTAAGTCACTTACAAAAAACTGCTTGAGTTGCATTTTTCTGTTAAAAAAGTGCAATTGCACTTTTCTGCTAAAAATGTGCAACTGAACCGAGTTGCACTTTTCTTTGAACTGTAGTTGCACTTTTCTAAGTTGACTGAGACTTAAGAAAATCTCAGTCAACAGAGACATAGACACACCCAATATATAAATATTGCTATTAAGAAGATGAAATGTTCTAAGATTGCAACAAACAATATCACGAGCAATTAATGTGAGACAACCAAAATGCACGTAACCAAACTATGATCCAAGTCATGCAGTAACCAACAACAACGTACGTCAGATCGCTGGCAACACACATAGCAAAAGTGATTGCCTTTTTTTTTGAACAAGGGAAGGCGCCTGAGGCGCCATTTCATTTATATCAAGTGCAAATTACACTAAGCATTACATAGCCTGGAACTGAGTATGTTGTTGTACAGAAAGTACAGGACATCGGTGATTCCCACGGCTTGGATTAACACAACTGAAAACAGGCTGTTGTAGAGACTGTGTAGAGGCCTGCCAGGCGCAATTGTGAGCAACGCCATTAAGTTTTCTGGGAATGTGAAATATAGCAGGCTCCATTGGTGAAGATTGAAGGTAGAAATCCATCATGGTGCTTCTTATTTCCCAGTTGAGATGAGCACATGCAGGTCGTCTCGATGCGGCAGCCTTGGTGAGGATAAGATTGTCTGTTAAAAATGTTGGCCTATGAAGTTGGAGAGACAGTGCCTACATAAGAAGCAAATAGAAGGGCCTTTGCTTCAGCTTGTAGCGTTGATTGAGCCTTAGTGCTGGTGGCTTGCATAATGAGGTTGAACTCCTTGCCACTATCTGCAGACTGAAGAAACACCCCAATACCTGTCCTATCTTGCCCACCTGAATCATTGGTTTTCTTCCATGTTGCATCTGTAAAAATCTTGGTACCTGCAATTAAAAGATCGGATCTAACGGTGTGTCCAGGTTGTGGAAGAGCATGTGGATCCTGTAATTGCTTGTTGTTATGATCTGTTGTCGAGATGTCCGCCGGAAGAACCACATCTGCAAGTTTCTGTGCTTGCATGATGGCTCGAGCTGTATGATTAATCTGTAGAGGCGAGCAATCCTTCTTATTGAACAAACAGTCATTCCTGGATTTCCATAGACACCACAAGAAAGTGAAAATATTTTGCATAGTAGCATGTGGGTGATTCATAGCCAATAAAGATTGAACTATTTCAGAAATAGAATACAAATTAATAGCTAGAGTTTCAGATCTAATGTACCAAGGATCAGCAAACCAAGCAGCGCGAGCAAAAGGGCAAAGAAATAACACATCCTCTTCAGCTTGGCATCTAGAGCAAAGTTTACTGATGTGTACCGAGTATCTGCCAGCACGCGCACATGAGGGGATAGCTCGTCGAAGTAGCCGCCATGCAAAAGTCTGAACTCTTGGAGCCATAGTCTTACATTTCCAAACCTGCTGCAATAATGTTTTCGTCTGTGGTGATTGCCTTCAAAATGGGTAACGAAGCACAAGTGAGGCCGGTGGCAGATCTAGTAAAAAACTAGATCATGGACTTTCACCCTGAAAACCAGAGCTAAGCAAATTATATGAAATGACTTTGTATGTACACACATATTGATGGATAAATTATTCGGTTTTGGATCATTAAGATTGTAATATACTTGTGGGCAGACCTAAAGTCTTGCCGATGACGCCGTGGCTTGCGTCACAGCGTATTTTTTTCCGAAAAAATAGGTACTTATGCATGTTTGTAAATAATTAAGCTGGCACACAACTAATTAATCACAAGATGAAACCCATTAAAAAAATTGGTTGTACCTGCGATATCCGCACGCCTAGGCCCCCCGCTAGCTACTCGTCGGCCTCTAGGGGTGGCAACGGGCCTGCTCCCCACCGAGGAGTGCCTTCTCATCCCCATTACCATTTAACAATCAGCGAGAGTTTTTTTTTTCCATCAGGCCATCCCTATAACCATTGGATTTGGGGTGGGGGTCGGGTTCTCCATTAAAAAGCTAAATTTAAATTATCTTCTTATAATTTATGATCTTACATTTATTTAACATAAAAATAAGTAACTTTTGTAATACGAGTGTGTGGTAAATAACAAAAAATCTGCATGAGATGTTTAATATTGTTGAAATATACTACATTAGGCACAATATTAAAACATATTATATATTTTGTGAAAATTCTACCGATGTATTAATAGTCATCAACAATGGTATAGATAGCCCAAAAAGTAATAAAAAAATACAAATAGGTACATGGACCACCTAGCAAGGACTACAAACGCTAGCACGAGCCGAAGGCGTGCCGCGGTTCTCGCTCCTCCATCACCGGAGCCGGTAAAAGATTATCGTAGTAGAGCTTCTTGTAGTAGAAAGACATGAAGTTGTCGTGCTAAGGCCCCAAAGGACCAGCGCACGAGAGTATCAACCATCACTAATGATGATAACGTAGATTGGAAGAGACTAACACGAAACCGCAAGAATGGACACGAAAATCGACTGATCCTAGGAGAGATCCGTCGGGCACACGACTCCACACGCCCTCCGCCAATGCTAGAGGCACCACCAGAGCAAGAACAGGGTGAGGAGAAACTTATTCTAACTTCGAGTTGTAGTCACCGCCTCACCATCCTAAAAAAGACACTGGAAAACAACCTTAAAAAGAATGGACATCTCTGAGGCCCTAAGGCCACCTGAGGCGGAGCGGGCCGGCGTTGTCGCTGACGAGGAGAACATAACCCTAGATGGATTTTGTGGCCGCCGCGTCTTGCCTCCCCATGCCGGGTGTCAAAAAACATATTACATATAATAATGTACCAATTTATATTTATATACAACTATGTAACAAGGATAGCTAGGAATGAGGACGTGGATAGCAAGAATCAAAGTTCCGCATACTTGTCCCCTAATACTAATAACAGATAAAATTCCCCATGAGTTTGCGGGAAATGGGCCCCACGACCATCCTAGGCATCTCTCGAGTCTCGATGGGCTCCAATTCGAAATTGCAACTTTGCATGTTGCTGCCGAGACCATATAATGCATGCATTATTTGAGTGAGTTCATGCAAGGTGTCGGCGTTCAGTGAAGATATATAGGAAGAAATGTGTTCATGCAAGCAGAACTAACATGCGCGCGACGATATTTCGATGATATGCGCATGCATACACGGATATTTGTAGCATCAACGCAACATTGTCTCGTACGTTAGCATGCATGCATGCAATGTTTGTGCCTCTAGCTGAATCTAGTTAACGCTCCTCGTGTAGACACGTAACACTTTACCGCGATGACTAGTCTCCCATTCTTTTCTTCTACAATGTGCAAGGGCACTTCCACACTAAACTTACCCGATCACTTCTAAATATACACATGCATTATTGGCGAAGTAAACTAATTGTTGAAAAAAGATACGGAGTAGTAGAAAGGAGAACCAATGGTCCTTGAAATTCTGCGGTAGATCATCACAGACACGAAAAGGAAAAAGAAATACAAAGGGAACAAAATCAAGCTACTCCTACAAATGTTTGCCTTTCTTTGAGGGAATCGAATAACGCATAAACCGATAGACATATCTCTGTTGTACTTTGGGCGTCGGCATTCGATTCGTTTTGCACCGTAGTCTGTCTCACCGCGAGTACGGTCTCCACCAAATTAAGGAGAGTTGAAAGTTCGCCTCAGAGATCCAAACGGCATGGGCTGCACGACACAATCTTGTCTCGATCAGAATAAAGATTGCAGACGGCGACGTTGAGTCGATGTGGCGACGAGATTGATCTTAGGCTGCCACCGTTCGATCGATCCCAAGAGGGGCTGGCCCCGTCACCAGGCAGAGCGATTGAGTGTGCGCACGTTCGTACGACGCGACCCGCTGGTTCGTTAAGGCCGTTTACTTAACTGTGTGCAAATAGTCGCTGGTGTCACGTCCATTTCGTCCCCGGCCGGACAAAATCTAACTACGGTCGGCATCCTGTGTTCAGCTCTTGCATCATTCTATTTTATTTTTCTTAGAAGACCGGAAGCTATATATATTTAAAAAACATCCTAAAGTAAGTAAATAATACAAAAATGTCCAAGGAGAATCCGTTGCTTTCTCCGACCTGCGCACGCAGATGGCAGTCGTGAGCCTCGCTCAGTGACACACCTGGCCCACATAGCTGAAGCTAACGAATTGTTATAATGTGTCTGGCTAGTCTTTAAAAGTTGTGAGGATTCGGAGAGCAAATGGCCGACCTGCAGAAGACGAAGAGATCCTACCCCACATCGACCTTGAAAGCGCCATCACAAGATCTTATTGATGAGACCACCAACGCCATCGCGAATAGAGCAAAAGCATCGTGGTTGACGACTCTCCCTAGAGCTCTATGGAACAGATCTACGGATAACAAGCCCCTCGCATGCCCCATGCCAATGCTAGAATCAACGAAATCACAACATGGACAATGGCAAAGGTACTTAGTCCATTGTGCCATTGCGTCTACAGCCTAGACGAATGGCACAAGGACTCGGAAATGTAATATCTAGACTTCTTGAGAGGGTGAAGATGAGAAGATCCATGGTCTCCGCCGCCTCCCATGTTGAAACCAGGTGTTGTGGATATACTTCATAGGTATACCATCGACATGGTCCGATTCCGGCAAGCCCGGGTGGCCCACAGATGGTGGTGATAGCATATGGCCCACCGGGCAGCCCAGTTGTTGTTGATCAAGATGGAAGATGTCCAACCCGGGAACAAGGAGCCGGATCCGAACCGCCCTACGAAGGTAGCCGGATCCGAACCGCCCTACGAAGGTAGCCGGATCCGAACCGCCCCTACAGAGGTACCCGGATCCTAACCGCCCTAGGAAGGTAGCCGGATCCGAACCGCATTACAGAGGTACCCGGATCCGAACCGACCTACGGAGGTACCCGGATCCGAAGAGGTCTATGCCGGGAGTCGGATCCGTGAAGGCCCATGAAGGAAGCCGGATCCGTGGAGGCCCATAAGGAACCCGGATCCGGTACGACGTAGATGGAAGGCAGATCCTTGACGTACACGGCAAGACATTGTACCGTAGTTAGGCAACCTGTAATCCGGCTAGGACTCTCCATGTAAACCCTAGATCCGTGCGCCTATATAAGCCGGATCCCGGGAGCCCTGAGGAGGGATCTCGAGCTAGAAAAGAGACAACCACAACTCATTGTAACAACGCGAAAGCGCCCAGATAATTCCAGACAAGCGGCAGTAGGCCCCGTCATCGTGCGGGTGTTCCGAAGCCGGGTAACTCGCGTACCACCGTCCCGTGTGCACTCCGCCCTATGGCCCCTACTTCTTCTCCCCTCGTGAGGATCCCTCCTCCGAGGTACCGTCGATCAGGCAACGACGCTTGGCGCCCACCGTGGGGCCTCGCGGCGTCTGGAGGCCGGAACCGGGCGGGTTCCACATCTTCATCTGCGAGACCGTTGATTTCGACGGAAACACACTGGTAAGTAATGTAGCTACGACCGCCGCCGAGCAGGACGCAGATGCAAAGATCCGATCCGAGTCGCTGGAGCTTTCCACGGAAGAATCCGCCATAGACCTGGAAATTTCAAATTCTGGTTTTGGTAGCCGGATCCGCGCCTATGTTTTTGGTAGTCGGATCCGCACCTATGTTTTTGGTTGCCGGATCCGCGCCTACGTTTTTGGTAGTCGGATCCGCACCTCTATTTTTGGTTGCCGGATCCGCGCCTACGTTTTTGGTAGTCGCATCCGCACCTATATTTTTGGTAGCCGGATCCATACCTATTTTTGGTAGTTGGATCCGCATCTATATTTTGGTAGCCGGATCCATACCAAAATTTTGGTAGGTGGATCCGCACCTAAATTTTTGGAAGTCGGATCCACACCTAAATTTTGGTAGGTGGATCCGAACCGACAGGACCACTGCGACAATCAATCTTGCACCGGCTCGACGGAACGCCGAAGAAAAACCGCCACGACCGACGTTGACTCTGCTCCAAACAGCTAAGTCCCTATTTATATTTAATATTTTAATATTTTATGATCATGAGATTAAGATTGGTTCACTCATATCCTGAGTCTTTTACCGCTTTCACTATTGGTCATATCTTTCCCACGATTTGCCTCACGCTCGTGAAAAACTTTGTACTGTTTTTGCCGCTTAAGGCTCCAAGTACTGTTGCAAAAATTTCCGCCTTCGGGCGTTAGCTTGAGTTTTCTGGCCTACACGTTTTCTCGTTGTTTATATGTGGATTCCTTAGTAGTGACATTTCGGTACTTAAAACCGGCCTCTGTTTCTGAGGTTCTTGATTGTTTCGCTATTAAGCGCTATCGCCTCACCAGATGTTCTGTGTTTAAAGTTTGCCGTCTCGTGAAAAGTCAAGCATATAAACCAGAAGAACGGATAAACCAGATCTTGCTTAAAACATATAAATTACATTAACTGTTCAAGATAGTCGAGTTGTTTTTCCGCCTTGATAGTTTTATGTTGTTCAACTGCTGCATAGTTTCAGCTTTAAAACATTTGTTCAAAGGCCGTTTTTGTTCCGCCTTACATTTGTTCATTGAATATGATCAAAGAAACAATTTAATACAAATATGTTTTTATGTTTATGTATCAGGTACATGACACTTGGACCTTCAACAGTCCTCGAACTAAGGTGTTTTCAAGCAGACCTAGCAATCGCGAGAAGCCCAGGGGAAGCTAGCCGGATCCATATGAGATAAGGTTAGGCGGATCCGTAGCATGCACAGCTGGAAAAGCAACTTGAGTCTTGATTCCGCTATGCTTAGCCGGAACCAACCCTCGGGGGCTGCGATTTTGATCTTAAGTGAAAAGTGTGTTTCCTTCCGAGTATTAGTGCTGGAAATTTCCGCCTAGATGCTTGGGATTTACACTATTCCTTGGTCACATATAAAGATAAAGCTACTCTAAGAGCTCCAAGCCGGATTTTCAAGTAAATTCACCTTGGCGCTCGGGGCTACATCGATGAAGTTCTCTTTGGAGCAACTAACCGAAAAATTTCCACCTTGACGCTTGGGGGCTAAGTTTACGAGCATCGAGTCTCCTTGGAGCAAGCCGACTCAACGCTCGGGGCTACATACATATGGTTATGTCAAGAAAAAATTCAAAGATGGCGAAAATCTGGCTAACTAGTCGGATCCGCACCTAATTTTTTGGTAGCCGGATCCGCACCTAATTTTTTGGTAGCCGGATCCGCACCTAATTTTTTGGTAGCCGGATCCGCACCTAATTTTTGGTAGTCGGATCCGCACCTTAATTTTTTGGTAGCCGGATCCGCACGTAATTTTTTGGTTGCCGGATCCGCACCTAATTTTTGGTAGTCGGATCCGCACCTCAATTTTCGGTAGCCGGATCCGCACCTAATTTTTTGTTAGTCGGATCCGCACCTATATTTTGGGTAGTCGGATCCACTCCTATATTTTGGCTAGTCAGATCCGAACCTACATTTGGCTAGTCGGATCCATACCGAAGATTACGTTGGATGGTGTCTCCGAAGAATCCGACCATTGGATCATGAAGTTTCCGACCAATACTTGGTTGGAGATATGAAGTTTGGAGTCCTTCAAGATTCTCTATTATTCGTTCCAGCCAAAGGGTGAAGATACATGCGCAAGCTGAGCTGGATGGAAGAACGGTGAATCTTGGAGAACTCCGGGGGCTACTGTTGTGGATATACTTCATAGGTATACCATCGACATGGTCCGATTCCGGCAAGCCCGGGTGGCCCACAGATGGTGTTTATAGCATATGGCCCACCGGGCAGCCCAGTTGTTGTTGATCAAGATGGAAGATGTCCAACCCAGGAATAAGGAGCCGGATCCGAACCGCCCTACGAAGGTAGCCAGATCCGAACCGCCCTACGAAGGTAGCCGGATCCGAACCGCCCTACAGAGGTACCCGGATCCTAACCGCCCTAGGAAGGTAGCCGGATCCGAACCGCATTACAGAGGTACCCGGATCCGAAGAGGTCTATGCCAGGAGTCAGATCCGTGAAGGCCCATGAAGGAAGCCAGATCCGTGGAGGCCCATAAGGAACCCGGATCCAGTACGACGTAGATGGAAGGCAGATCCTTGACGTACACGGCAAGACATTGTACCGTAGTTAGGCAACTCCGTAATCCGGCTAGGACTCTCCATGTAAACCCTAGATCCGTGCGCCTATATAAGCCGGATCCCGGGAGCCCTGAGGAGGGATCTCGAGCTAGAAAAGAGACAACCACAACTCATTGTAACAACGCGAAAGCGCCCAGATAATTCCAGACAAGCAGCAGTAGGCCCTGTCATCGTGCAGGTGTTCCGAAGCTGGGTAACTCGCATACCACCGTCCCGTGTGCACTCCGCCCTATGGCCCCTACTTCTTCTCCCCCTCGTGAGGATCCCTCCTCCGAGGTACCGTCGATTAGGCAACGACACCAGGCGCTAGAGACGAGCGAGACGGACGGGCCCCTAAGGTCTATCTAGAGGAAAGACAAAAACTTTCATAGCTTCCGCTGATTCATCATTCTACTTGGTTGACATTTACTATCAATGCTAGATTCTTAGAGATATGCTTAGAACTATATTATTTTACTTAAGCGCCGGTACTTATTTATACAACATATGTGTTTAGTTTGTCATATCAACTATAGAAATGAGCATTTGAACTTTAAAAAACTTATTTGTTTTTGTAAGTGTTGTCGAAATATATTGCCAGCCTCTCTCAATCAAATCGGATGGTTGATTGAGTGGGCTAGTGCACCAATTCAAATAATACATCTCCAAGTACCTTGCGTTGCAGATAGCCTAGGCCCTACCACTAACAATAAACCTATGAGACAATGAGTGTTCATTTTATTATATGTATGCTTTCGATAACCAATCAAGCTATGTCTCGTTTCTGCACAAACAATTTTTTTCCAACTCTAGTTGCTTACAATACTCTACCAATACAACATCATTCTGTTTGTCTAGAACCAAACATTGCTGAAATATACATGGCCAAACATTTTTTCCCTGTGCACACGTTCTACAAAAAATACAGGTACATACAATCAGTGGCACGCTAGTGGTATCTTCAAAAACTTACAAGTCTTATTTTGGAAACACAAAACATATAAGCAAATGGGCTTTCGGGCATTACATTTGAACTATATGCATGTTTTGGCTAACAAACCAAAGCCCTCTCTCATTCAACACGAACTTGTTGCTTTCGAAGCTCAGTTACTTGCAACATAATTTATCAATTACCACAGCCAGTAGGCAATTTGAAGCTGATTCAAATCTGTATAATCCGGAAAAAAAGCCCAGACCGAATTCTGATAGAGACAACAACATGTGCGGTTTGTGCATCTTACTTGATTTGCCTTTTCTTTTCGTTTTCCAGAATGGATTGCTTAATTGGTGATGCTGGATTTTACTAGACGATACTCATAACCTCCCATTTAACTGAAAATAAAACCTTGATAGAAACCTTTGCATGGATGAACGCCGTCAATTCTGTGTCCCCAATGCATCACTACTACAGTTCGTAAACAGAATCGAAAGTTTGATAGATGTATCAAGATGGGTGACATTCAGAAAAGTCGTTGCTGTCTTGTTGATGATCATTCACATTCAGGGCCCCTACATCATCAGATACGATCTTGACCGGTCGCCTATATATCTGTTGATGTTGATCACTCACGCTCACAAGACAAACTAAACGGGAGAGTGAAAGGAAATGGAAGTGAGCACAACCGAACAATCCTCGTACGCTCAATTTTTTTTATCAGCGTGATTAACTGGCTTGTGTAATATAATATATAGAAAGAGAACTAATGCCCTACATTTTCAAGTGCCAAGTTTTGTTAAAGGAAACCATATTGATATTTGGCCCATGGGGGCAGCGCTCATAAGCATAACTCACTTAGGGCCTATTTGGATGCTCGTAAAGTGTTTCTTCTCACGCGCTGGGCTAAGTTTGGCGTTTGGTGCGCTACGGGGTTCTACGTTCATGCATCGCACGCTTCTTAAAGCGGCTCAAAAGTTGGCTCGTAAGGCACACACTATTCGGGCGTTGTCGGCGGAGCAAGCGCTGGCGAGCGCAACGGTGCGAAAAAGGTTGTATGCGTGGGAGAAAAAAAGAAGAGAAGTCGGTACGTATCGAGAAGGCGCGCCATAAATCGTGTCACCACCCTCTCGCCTCTCACTCCCTCATCTCACCCGCCCTCTCTGCTGCTCTTCTCTCTCCTCTCGCCGGCGGCGGTTCCCCTGCTAGCGGTAGATCGAAGGAAGCTGTTGTGACGAGGGAGGTGCATGTGCTCGAAGCCGTCAGCCGGGAGGACTATATCTGTCTTCTTAATGTTAGCTTCAAAAATTTCACTAAATCCGCTATGATTAGACTGAACAAAGTGGATGACCATGTGGTTCGACCTTCAGAAACAAATTTTATGCAAGGCATAACATTTTTGATGGGGTGGTTGTCCTTCATGAAACAGTTCATGAACTACATCGAAAAAACTATAATGGGGTGATTTTAAAGATTAAATTCGAAAAAACCAATGATAAGGTGACGTGGTCTTTCATACAACAGACTCTTGGAATGGAAGATTTTTCTAATGAGTGGAGTGCTTTAATCCATAGTTGCTATCAAATATGGCGAGGAGAATGAAACAACATCTCTAGATTATGTTTTGGAATGTTTGATGTCAATATATGTGATACACTAATGTTTGATGAAGTGGTGCAGAGAATATATATATACATGTATATGGGTATCTTGTGTGAAAAAACGAGACAAAAAGAAGCAGGAAGTTTTTCTCCAGGCCGGATAATCCGGGCCGGATATTTGCAAAATATCCGGGGGCCCAAAATCGGCTAAGGACTTTTGGAAAAGTAGCTTAGTACTACCCTGGACATGGGCCGGATTTTTGGCCGGACTTTTGCCCGGAATTTCCCAGGGCCGGATTTGGGGGGGGGGGGGGTTATCCGGCCCCAACTTACACCGGATAATCCGGCTCTCGAAGAGCTCCAACGGCTGGATTTTGGGAGGGGGTATTTATACCCCCTTCTTCCTCCTTCCCAATCCGCTCAATCATTCCCCAAGTTCATCACCATTAGAGCCACCTCAAGAAACACAAGAATCACAAGATCTCCTCCACCACCCAACCAAATCTCTTGATCTTTGGAGATTCGAAGGAGAAGACCCCGATCTACATCTTCACCGAAGCGATTTGCATTTCCCCCTCATATGCTTGAGGGCTCATTTTTTTGAAACCCAAGACTGTGAGGCAACAGCCCCACAACATTTTATTACTCCAAATTAAAGAAAGTTATGTACATAAACCAAAAAGCAAAAAGAAAAACTATGTACAAAAGAGGAAAAAAGGCTCTAAGGCAGAGACCTAATCCAGTCTAACAATCTATCCTTATGCTTCTTTTTGATCCTATATTGCAATAAAGAGATGTCATGAATAAACTTCCCCTTCCACTTAGTGAAAGAGTAGACCTCAGCACTGAAGATCTTCCCATTTCTGAGTAACCAGATGTTCCAACAAGCCAATATGACTACTTCCATGAAAAAAGGCTTAGCAAAACTCTTCCTTGCTCCATTGAAGACCTGCTGCATATCATCAGTACCTACCCACTCAATCTGTAGATAGTTCCAAATTCTCCTGCTGAAATTACACTCAAAGAACAGGTGGATACGATCTTCATAACTTCTACCTGGACAAAGCACGCAATGTTCATCATCAGTGACATGCCAGTGCCTTCTCTTTAACAAGTCCCTTGTATTCAGCCAATCTGATATCAGCAGCCAAGCAAACACCTTATGCTTCATGATACAACATGATTTCCAAAGCCATTTATATACACTAGGTACCTGTATGTGATCATGAATGTGCTTATAGAATCTAGCCGAAGCATAATGCTCTCCCCAAATATACACCCACTGATCATTGTCATGTGTCAAAGGATTATCCTGTAAAATTTGCTTGACCTCCCCCAATTCCTGGTAAGCTTGAACAGACAAAGGCCAATAGAACATTGACTCCAAATCCTCTTCATGATACATATCCACCAAAGATGCATTTGGGAAGAGAGCATAAGAAAACAGCCTGGGGTATCTTTGACACAAAGGCAAAGATGAACCATTAACCCTCCAATTATCAGACCAGAATAATAAGGTATCACCTTTGCCATGAATAACAGCTGCTACTCCTCTAAAATTATCAACCTGCTTCATGAGATCTCTCCACCAAAAAGAACCACAGAATTTCTCCTCATGAGGCACCTTACCCTGATAATGTGCAAACCATACCAGATCAACCCAAGGTAATGCCTTCCTATTGTAGAACTTATCCAGGAATTTAATGAGTAGTGCAGCATTCTGCTTTTGGAAGTTGACAATCCCCAAACCTCCTTTTAATTTAGGTTTACATACCAATTCCCATGCAGCCAATGACTATTTCGGCATACCATCCTTATCTCTCCACAGACACTGTCTCAAAATTCTATCCAATTGGTTAGTCAACCCAATAGGCAATTGCAAAGAGCACAGGAAATGCAATGGCATAGAAGACAGAGCAGAGTTAATCAGCTGCAAACGTGCCCATTGAGATAAAAAACTAGAGCTGGATGTTAACTTCCTCTCAAGACGACACACCAAAGGTGACAATTCAGTGATTGTTGGTTTAGTAGTGCCAACAGGCAAGCCCAGGTAAGTAAAAGGCATTTTACCCGCCTGACATTGAAATACATCCACCAGTTCTTGGAGTAAATCCTCTGGAACATTAATTGGCAGCATCTGAGACTTATCAAAGTTGATCTTTAATCCAGTTGATAGTGAAAACTTCCTCAAAGTATCCTTTATGAGCAACAACTGATCCTTATCAGCAGGCAAAATAAGCAAAGTATCATCAGCATATTGGACAATAGGGAAGTCAGGGTCATTTGTATGAATAGGCAGTGTCAATAACCCTTGCTGTACCAAGTCATTCAGCACAGACTGCAACAGATCAGAGCCAAAGAGATAAAACAAAGGGGAAATTGGATCCCCCTGCCTGACTCCTCTTTTGCACTCAAATTGTTTCCCAGGTATACCATTCAGTAGAATAGAAGATGTACCAGTGGATAAGATGATTCTAGCCCAATTTATCCATTTATCATTAAAACCTTTATACCTCATAACTTGCAGTATAGCCTCATGCTCAATAGTATCAAAAGCTTTAGCAAAATCCAACTTAAGGAGTATGATTGGTTTTTTAGAGGCATGGCACAAAAAGAGATATTCAAAAGACCAAGCCAAATAATCTTGAATGGACCTACCCCTCAAGAAACCATATTGATTCTTATGTATACAAGAAAGGATTTTATCTTGAGTCTATTTGCAGCTAGCTTAGTAAGAAATTTCACACACACACTTGTCAAAGAGATAGGTCTAAAGTCATTGACCTGCACTGGGACAGGCTTCTTAGGTACCAAGGTGATGAAAGAGCCATTAATATTCTTTAGCTGGACAGTCTCATCATAAAAATCAGCAGCTAGTTTGTAAAAGTCTTGCTTGACAATAGACCAACACTTTTTTAAGAAAAAACCATTAAAACCATCAGGCCCAGGAGCCCTATCTGCTGGCATATGCTTGATTATCTCATCCATCTCTGCCTCTTCAAAGGGTCCAGTTAGCTCCTGCAATCCATCCACTTTGTGCAAGATTCTATCCAAGTCAAATTGCATGGAGATGGACTCAGATCTGCCCATCCTCTCCTTATACTCCCTCCAAAACAATCCTATCATGATCAGTTACTTCATTCCCATCAACATCTTTGAGCATGGCAATAGTATTCCTCCTATATCTTTCAGTAGCCATGGCATGAAAGAATTTTGTGTTATCCTCCCCAAGTTGAATCCATCTAATAGTGCAACGTTTCCTCCAGTAATTACACTCAGCCAGGAGCAAGCTAGCCAAATGCTCCTTAACAATTCTCCTGAAATTAAATTCAGCCACATACAAGGGCCTCTGCTCCTCCAAAGAGTCCATTGATAAAATCACTGAATTACAATTCTTGATCATCTGTTTTAATTTAGCCATACTAACATGCCACTTCTTCAGTTCATGTCTTAAAGTCTTTAATTTGTCTGCCAAAATAGCTGAGCTATAATTCTTTTTAGACCCCTTATCCCATGAACTCTTAACACATTCCAAAAACCCAGGCATATTAACCCAATAGTTGTCAAATCTAAACAGTGAAGCTTTGGGTATATTAGTATCCACATTTAAAACACATGGCACATGGTCAGAACCAATTTTTGATAGGGGAAACACCATGGTATTGGGATAATCTGTTATCCAGTTAGCACTGGTAAAGAACCAATCCAACTGCTCTAATAATGGCTCCTTCTGCATATTAGACCAAGTGTAAGCTCTGCCTTTAATAGGTAATTCAAGCAACCCCAAGTGACCAATAATTTCATTAAACAAGAACATATAATTTATATCACCTCCAGGCCTGTTCCTATTATCTTGTGATCTCACAAAATTAAAATCCCCCAAAATAATCCAGTTCTCTTCAGCTGGAATATGTATATTATAAAGCCAAGACACAAAGTTATCCCTTTCTTCCCTTGGCAGGGCCCATAGACACAAATCAAATTCCAAGACTCACTATTATGCACAGAAGTAAATTCCACTTGCACCCCATACTTGACAGATTGCACCAACATACCAGTGAACACAGAGGAATTCCAAATGACAATTATACCCCCAGAAGCCCCCACAGATGGGGAAAAGGCAAAGTTATCAAACCTTTTGGGGCAAAATTTTCTAATAAGGGACCAGTCAAAAGATTCACATTTAGTTTCTTGTAAGCAAATCACATCACACTCACTTTCCTCTATCTTGGATCTCACTTCCCTTTGTCTGTTATCAGAGTTTAAACCACAAACATTCCAACAGAACACACGCCATTTTCTCTTATACACCGCACTCATGAAGAACAAAATAAAATACTTCACCAAGCTGACACATAGTGCCAACAGAGCCCATAATATAAGAGTGATTTAATAGTTCATACACCATGTTCATACTATTGATAAGAACAGTAACTCCACTGCCATAAACACATAACACCAGCACAAAATCAACACATGACACCCACACTCCAAAAGCATCCCACCAGCAGCAGCAGTACTGCCATGAACTGACTAACATCTGCAACTTATTCATTGGATGACTCCTTTCCTTGCTCATCATCAGGAACAGCCTCAAGCTGTTCCTTGCTCAATCTATCAGGTGCTATCCCAATGAGTGACCCACTCTCTGCAACAAAGCCAAAGGAATAGGTGGCACAAGTGCTGCTTGTTCCTCATTCCTCTTCTCCTCCTCCTGAACCTGCTCCTGCTTCACTGCCTCTTGTTCCATTGTCATTAGCAAGTTCTTAGCTCTCACCTTCTTCCTAATCTTAGGTTGCACTGCCAACACAGGTGTTGGCCTATACCCATCCATCTTGAGGCAGCTCCTAGTAAATCTCCTTTCTGCAGATTGTACTAGAGGTGCAGTGGCCTTTGCTCTCCTTTTCTTAGATCTGGGAATAAGGACCTCCTGCTGCAAAACTCCCTGCAGAGCATGTCTTTTTTCCACACTACTAACAACATCACGACCAATTACAGGCACCTGCAACCTACCAGAATCCATGAAGCTCTCAAAGAGCTGACTTCCCCTTTGCAATTCCAACACTGGCCCAGCCCCAAAGACTTTCTTCATAAAACCAAAAGGAACAGAGAGTCCCTTAGGCACATGCATACTGAACCAGGAAGGAAGAGCCAGCTGCAAAGCTTGTGCATACAACATCTCAGGTGGCAATGCAGGCCCAACAACTGTATGAACCATCCCAATATTGAGCACAATGTGCAACATCTGCAAACCCTCCTCCTGTTGCTGGTGCTGCACTTCCATCATGTTAACTGAAGATCCTGAGCTGTCAGACATATTGATCACCATAGACTCCTGAATGTCATGAATAATCACTTCACCCTGCTCCCAAGCACCTTGTTGCTCATTGTTCATCAGGCCCCAAGCACCATGTTGCACATTGTTCCCCAGACCCCAACCACCTTGTTGCCCATGTGGGCCCCCCTGATTTCCTTGCTGATCATGCCCAACATCCTGCACAACATCCCACCCAATCTCTGGAAACTGAGGATTAACAAATATGTTGTTGTTGGCCTGAAGTTCTCCTGGGAAGGGATGAGGATTACCATCTGGTGGCATCTGATCCTCATCAGCTGGCAATGCTTCATCAAACTCTGCCGTGAGGATATAAACTGGAGCCGTCCATGATTCTTTAGCCCCTCCAACTGTAGCAAATTTCCCAAACACAACATCACGAGGCACCAACTGTGGTGAAGGAAAGGAAGCATAAACCAGTACCCTATCCATGACAGGATCATTATTGTTCCAGGTGTGATACTGACCAAAAGTAGCAACTGTCTGTGCAATGTCAAAGTCATTGCGATAATCTGGATGCACACCTAGAAACATCAACCAACCACGACAAAACCCCAAAGCAGCGCGATGATTCTGTGGCGCCTCACCCACATGCACGAACCTCAGCAATCTATTCTGAATCTGGTACTGACCATGCTGTACTAGAGCATTCACCGAATTTGGGCTACTCATCTGATAAAGATCAACACCAAATAAGCTAGGCTGGGACGTTACCACATTGCGTTGTAGTGGCCCGACCAGGAAGTTATGCACTTGCTCCCTCCAAAGCGCCATCGCTGCCAGCGGCGGTGGAGAATCAACCAGCGCAATGCAATAATCCATGTGTCGAGGTGGTGGATCTTGCGAGGCGAAGTAGAAGGTCCGTGGTAGGCGAGTCGGCCCACCGTCGATGATCTCGTGCCCCCAAGGGAGCCATGGAGTTGGATCTACCTCGAAAACCGCCATCGTCTGTGAGGAAGACGGACTCGCCGAGACAGGAGGAGTGATGTCTACGGGTGCTTCTATTCTTGTAGACAGTGTTGGGCCTCCAAGAGCAGAGGTTTGTAGAACAGCAGCAAGTTTCCCTTAAGTGGATCACCCAAGGTTTATCGAACTCAGGGAGGAAGAGGTCAAAGATATCCCTCTCATGCAACCCTGCAACCACAATGCAAGAAGTCTCTTGTGTCCCCAACACACCTAATAGGTGCACAAGTTCGTTTAAGAGATAGTGAAATACAGGTGGTATGAATAAATGTGAGCAGTAGCAACGGTGCCAGAAAAGTGCTTGCTGGCGTGCAGTTGATGGTAGTAAAATTGCAGGAAGTAAAGATGCAGTAAAACAGTAAACAAGCAGCGATAGCAGTATTTAGGAACAAGGCCTAGGGATCATACTTTCACTAGTGGACACTCTCAACATTGATCACATAACAGAATAAATAGATAGATGCTAGACTCTACACTCTCTTGTTGGATGATGAACACCACTAACTCGTGTAGGATTACACGAACCCTCAATGCCGGAGTTAACAAGCTCCACAATATTCGATGTTCATGTTTAAATAACCTTAGAGTGCATGACAGATCAACATAACCAAACCAAGTACTAACATAGCATGCACACTCGTCACCTTCACGCTACGAAAGGAGGCATAGATCACATCAATACCATCATAGCAATAGTTAACTTCATAATCTACAAGAGATCACAATCATAGCCTACGCCAAGTACTACACGATGCACACACTGTCACCATTACACCGTGCAGGAGGAATAAACTACTTTAATAACATCACTCGAGTAACACACAGATATATTGTGATACAAAACACATTGCAATCATAAAGAGATATAAATAAGCACTTCACTATGCCATTCATAACAGTGAATAAGTATTCTGTGAAATATAGCCTAAGAGACCCACACAGTGCACACACTGTCACCTTTACACACGTGGGACAAGGAGTCTCCGGAGATCACATAAGTAAAACCCACTTGACTAGCATAATGACATCTAGATTACAAGCATCATCATATGAATCTCAATCATGTAAGGCAACTCATGAGATTATTGTATTGAAGCACATAGGAGAGAGATTAACCACATAGCTACCGGTACAGCCCCGAGCCTCGATGGAGAACTACTCCCTCCTCATGGGAGACAGCAGCGTTGATGAAGATGGCGGTGGTGTCGATGGAGGAGCCTTCCGGGGCACTTCCTCGTCCGGCGGCGTGCCGGAACAGAGACTCCTGTCCCCCAGATCTTGGCTTCGCGATGGCGGTGGCTCTGGAAGGTTTTCTCTAGTTTCGTCGTACGTGTCGAGGTTTTTAGGTCAGGGACCTTTATATAGGCGAAGAGGCGGAGTCGGAGGGTCGACGAGGCGACGACACACTAGGGGGGCGCGCCCCCCCTAGGGCCGCGCCGGCCTGTCATCTGGAGGCCCAGTGGCCCCCCTCTGGCCTCTCTCGGGTGTTCTGGAAGCTTCGCGTGATCCTAAGATGCTGGGCGTTGATTTCGTCCGATTCCGAGAATATTTCCTTACTAGGATTTCTGAAACCAAAAACAGCAGAAAACAAAGAACCGGCCCTTCGGCATCTCGTCAATAGGTTAGTTCCGGAAAACGCATAAATATGACATAAAGTATGCATAAAACATGTAGATATCATCAATAATGTGGCATGGAACATAAGAAATTATCGATACGTCGGAGACGTATCAGCATCCCCAAGCTTAGTTCTCGCTCGTCCCGAGCAGTAAACGATAACAAAGATAATTTCCGGAGTGACATGCCATCATAACCTTGATCATACTATTATAAGCATATGTAATGAATGCAGCGATCAAAACAATGGTAATGACATGAGTAAACAACTGAATCATAAAGCAAAGACTTTTCATAAATAGTACTTTCAAGACAAGCATCAATAAGACTTGCATAAGAGTTAACTCATAAAGCAATAAATCAAAGTAAAGGTATTGAAGCAACACAAAGGAAGATTAAGTTTTAGCGGTTGCTTTCAACTTATAACATGTATATCTCATGGATATTGTCAATGTAAAGTAATATAACAAGTGCAATATGCAAGTATGTAGGAATCAATGCAAAGTTCACACAAGTGTTTGCTTCTTGAGGTGGAGAGAGATAGGTGAACCGACTCAACATAAAAGTAAAAGAAAGGCCCTTCGCAGAGGGAAGCATTGATTGCTATATTTGTGCTAGAGCTTTGGTTTTGAAAACAAGAAACAATTTTGTCAACGGTAGTAATAAAGCATATGTGTTATGTAAATTATATCTTACAAGTTGCAAGCCTCATGCATAGTATACTAATAGTGCCCGCACCTTGTCCTAATTAGCTTGGATTACCGGGATTGTCATCGCAATACACATGTTTTAACCAAGTGTCACAAAGGGGTACCTCTATGCCGCCTGTACAAAGGTCTAAGGAGAAAGCTCGCATTTGATTTCTCGCTTTTGATTATTCTCAACTTAGACATCCATACCGGGACAACAAAGACAACAAATAATGGACTCCTCTTTAATGCATAAGCATGTGGCAACAATTAATGTTCTCATATGAGATTGAGGACATTTGTCCAAAACTGAAACTTCCACCATGGATCATGGCTTTAGTTGGCGGCCCAATGTTCTTCTCTAACATTATGCATGCTCTAACCATTAAATGAGTGGTAAATCTCCCTTACTTCAGACAAGACGAACATGCATAGAAACTCACATGATTTTCAACAAAGAGTAGTTGATGGCGTCCCCAGGAACATGGTTATCGCACAACAAGCAACTTAATAAGATATAAAGTGCATAAGTACATATTCAATACCACAATAGTTTTTAAGCTATTTGTCCCATGAGCTATATATTGCAAAGGTAAAGAATGGAAATTTTAAAGGTAGCACTCAAGCAATTTACTTTGGAATGGCGGAGAAATACCATGTAGTAGGTAGGTATGGTGGACACAAATGGCATAGTGGTTGGCTCAAGGATTTTGGATGCATGAGAAGTATTCCCTCTCGATACAAGGTTTAGGCTAGCAAGGTTATTTGAAACAAACACAAGGATGAACCGGTGCAGCAAAACTCACATAAAAGACATATTGTAAACATTATAAGACTCTACACCGTCTTCCTTGTTGTTCAAACTCAATACTAGAAATTATCTAGACTTTAGAGAGACCAATTATGCAAACCAAATTTAGCAAGCTCTAGGTGTTTCTTCATTAATAGGTGCAAAGTATATGATGCAAGAGCTTAAACATGAGCACAACAATTGCCAATTATCAAATTATTCAAGACATTTTAGAATTACTACATGTAGCATTTCCCGATTCCAACCATATAACAATTTAACGAAGAAGATTCAACCTTCGCCATGAATACTATGAGTAAAGCCTAAGGACATATTTGTCCATATGCAACGGCGGAGCGTGTCTCTCTCCCACACAATGAATGCTAGGATCCATTTTATTCAAACAAAAACAAAAACAAAAACAAACCGACGCTCCAAGCAAAGCACATAAGATGTGATGGAATAAAAATATAGTTTCAGGGGAGGAACCTGATAATGTTGTCGATGAAGAAGGGGATGCCTTCGGCATCCCAAAGCTTAGACGCTTGAGTATTCTTAAAATATGCAGGGGTGAACCACCGGGGCATCCCCAAGCTTAGAGCTTTCACTCTCCTTGATCATATCGTATCATCTCCCTCTCTTGACCCTTGAAAACTTCCTCCACACCAAACTCAAAACAACTCATTAGAGGGTTAGTGCACAATTAAAATTTACATGTTCAGAGGTGACATAATCATTCTTAACACTTCTGGACATTGCACAAAGCTACCGAAAGTCAATGGAATAGAAAAATCCATCAAGCATATCAAAACAGGCAATGCGAAATAAAAGGCAGAATCTGTCAAAACAGAACAGTTCGTAAAGACGAATTTTATTGAGGCACCAGACTTCCTCAGATGAAAATGCTCAAATTGAATGAAAGTTGCGTACATATCGGAGGATCACTCACGTAAATTGGCATAATTTTCTGAGTTACCTACAGAGAATTAGGCCCAGATTCGTGACAACAAGAAATCTGTTTCTGCGCAGTAATCCAAATCTAGTATGAACCTTACTATCAAAGACTTTACTTGGCATAACAATGCGATAAAAATAAGATAAGGAGAGGTTGCTACAGTAGTAACAACTTCCAAGACTCAAATATAAAACAAAGTTACTGTAGCAAAATAAACACATGGGTTATCTCCCAGGAAGTTCTTTCTTTATAGCCATTAAGATGGGCTCAGCAGTTTTAATGATGCACTCGCAAGAAATAGTATTTGAAGCAAAAGAGAGCATCAAGAGGCAAATTCAAAACACATTTAAGTCTAACATGCTTCCTATGAAAAGTAATCTTGTAAATAAACAAATTCATGAAGCATGATGCAACAAGCATAGAAAGATAAAACAAGTGTAACTTCAAAAATTTCAGCATATAGAGAGGCATTTTAGTAACATGAAAATTTCTACAACCATATTTTCCTCTCTCATAATAACTTTCAGTAGCATCATGAGCAAACTCAACAATATAACTATCACATAAAGCATTCTTATCATGAGTCTCATGCATAAAATTATTACTCTCCACATAGGCATAGTCATTTATTAGTAATAGTGGGAGCAAATTCGACAAAGTAGCTATCATTATTATTCTCATCATCAAATATATGAGGCATATTGTAATCATAATCAAATTTATCCTCCATAACAGGCGGTAACAAAAGACTACTATCATTATAATCATTATAAATAGGAGGCAAAGTATCATCAAAGTAAATTTTCTCCTCAATGCTTGGGGGACTAAAAATATCATGCTCATCAAAACCAGCTTCCCCAAGCTTAGAATTTTCCATATCATTAGCAACAATGGTATTCAAAGTGTTCATACTAATATGTTCCATGGGTTTTTTAATTTTCGGATCAAACCATCCATGTCTTAAATCAGAAATAGAATAAGAAGCTCATTGTTGTCCATTATGCCAAACTAGTGTAAAAAAGAAACAAAAAGATGCAATTGCAGGATCTAAAGGAAATAGCTTCGAGCACACACACAACGGCAACATGAAAGTACTTTTACCTGGGACCGGAGTACGAGTGCCTTTTACCTTTCCTCCCCGGCAACGGCGCCAGAAAAGTGGCTAGTTGCCGGGGTCCGGTGTGTGTGTGCCATTTACCTTTCCTCCCCGGCAACGGCGCCAGAAAAGTGCTTGATGTCTACGGGTGCTTCTATTCTTGTAGACAGTGTTGGGCCTCCAAGAGCAGAGGTTTGTAGAACAGCAGCAAGTTTCCCTTAAGTGGATCACCCAAGGTTTATCGAACTCGTGGAGGAAGAGGTCAAAGATATCCCTCTCATGCAACCCTGCAACCACAAAGCAAGAAGTCTCTTGTGTCCCCAACACACCTAATAGGTGCACTACTTCGGCGAAGAGATAGTGAAATACATGTGATATGAATAAATGTGAGCAGTAGCAACGGTGCCAGAAAAGTGCTTGCTGGCGTGCAGTTGATGGTAGTAAAATTGCAGGAAGTAAAGATGCAGTAAAACAATAAACAAGCAGCGATAGCAGTATTTAGGAACAAGGCCTAGGGATCATACTTTCACTAGTGGACACTCTCAACATTGATCACATAACGTAATAAATAGATAGATGCTAGACTCTACACTCTCTTATTGGATGATGAACACCACTAACTGTGTAGGATTACACGAACCCTTAATGCCGGAGTTAACAAGCTCCACAATATTCGATGTTCATGTTTAAATAACCTTAGAGTGCATGACAGATCAATATAACCAAACCAAGTACTAACATAGCATGCACACTGTCACCTTCACGCTACGAAAGGAGGCATAGATCACATCAATACCATCATAGCAATAGTTAACTTCATAATCTACAAGAGATCACAATCATAGCCTACGCCAAGTACTACACGATGCACACACTGTCACCATTACACCGTGCAGGAGGAATAAACTACTTTAATAACATCACTCGAGTAACACACAGATATATTGTGATACAAAACACATTGCAATCATAAAGAGATATAAATAAGCACTTCACTGTGCCATTCATAACAGTGAATAAGTATTCTATGAAATATAGCCTAAGAGACCCACACGGTGCACACACTGTCACCTTTACACACGTGGGACAAGGAGTCTCCGGAGATCACATAAGTAAAACCCACTTGACTAGCATAATGACATCTAGATTACAAGCATCATCATATGAATCTCAATCATGTAAGGCAGCTCATGAGATTATTGTATTGAAGCACATAGGAGAGAGATTAACCACATAGCTACCGGTACAGCCCCGAGCCTCGATGGAGAACTACTCCCTCCTCATGGGAGACAACAGCGTTGATGAAGATGGCGGTGGTGTCGATGGAGGAGCCTTCCGGGGCACTTCCCCGTCCCGGCGGCGTGCCGGAACGGAGACTCTCGTCCCCCGCATCTTGGCTTCGCGATGGCGGCGGCTCCGGAAGGTTTTCTCCGGTTTCATCGTACGTGTCGAGGTTTTTAGGTCGTGGACCTTTATATAGGCGAAGAGGCGGAGTCGGAGGGTCGACGAGGCGACGACACACTAGGGGGGCGCCCCCCTAGGGCCGCGCCGGCCTGTCATCTGGAGGCCCAGTGGCCCCCCTCTGGCCTCTCTCGGGTGTTCTGGAAGCTTCGCGTGATCCTAAGATGCTGGGCGTTGATTTCGTCCGATTCCGAGAATATTTCCTTACTAGGATTTCCGAAACCAAAAACAGCGAGAAAACAACAACCTGGCCCTTCGGCATCTCGTCAATAGGTTAGTTCCGGAAAACGCATAAATATGACATAAAGTATGCATAAAACATGTAGATATCATCAATAATGTGGCATGGAACATAAGAAATTATCGATACGTCGGAGACGTATCAAGGAGAAACAGGGTTAATGTGCTCGAACTGTTGCAAGGCATCTAGCATATCATTAATAGAACCAGAAGCCGAGGCGGCAACTCCAGAAGTAGCAACTTCCATATCCGTACAGGTACCCGTGACCGTACCAGTATGTACCCGTTTAGGCACCCAAACTTTCCCTCTTTCTTTATTAGCCAAGCACTTCTTTCTCACATGACCATAACTAAAACAGGACCGACAACGAATCTCATTGGTGCAATCAGGCGTACGATGACCCATACTAAGACACCGACCACAATTCCAAACCTTATATGCCATGTCATCAATCATTTTCCCAAAATCCTCTTGAGTTGTCTTAGACATCTCCTCTTGGGAGTCCTTAGGCTCCTCCAAATTTAATTGCTCATTAGGAGCATCAACATATAGACTGTTCTTCTCAGAAGGAAGAGGCTTAGTAGTAGAATAAGTAATATGCGGTGTAGAGGAAGTAACAAGCGTGACAGGTGGATCAGCTGTCACTGTGCTCGGCTGAGCAGTACTTTGATAACCCAAGCATGCCTCATATCCAATATTTTTTGGCAAACTCCAACTTCTTGTTAGCCCTATTCTTATGATTTAAGATAGGTTTAGGCACTTGTTTCTTGAGAGCTGCTAATCCATGTTGCATGATTTTCTTGGATGGGCTTACAAGAGTCCACTCCTCCTCCAATTCTCTCTGCCATCTCTGGAACTCCCATGTCCAATTGGGCCCTCCTCGACCCCACAAATAGAAAAAACACTTGAAATGCTTACATGAGAATTTCCGAAGCTTGAGAATATGAAAACCCACTTCCTTATTGGATACAGTAAAAGAGAAAACTCTATCCTGTAGCAGAGATACCTTGAGCTGCCCACAAAACCCACCAATAGCAGATTCTAAGGCAATACCAACCAAATCCTTCTCAAGTTTGAAAGTGGCTCGGCCAAAAGCTACCACCATAAGAAAATGACCAGATGAAGAAGATGGATGCACCTCCTTGTGAAATTTATTCTTAACATCTTTGGCAAAATTTATACCATGGGAGAAATCCAGATCTTTGAATAGAGCAGCATGAGCCAAAGAGGAAGAATCTGTAGGATCGTGATCAGACTGTTTGGAATCCTGTGCCAACAAAGCCTCAAAATGATTATCCACGACTGCATCCTTAGAAGCACCAAGACTCTCTTGACCTGAGATAACTTCGTGAACAGAAATATCATCCATAGCTGGATTAGATTTAATAATCTTCCCCAATCTAACCACGTGATCAGTGAAACGGATCTTTGAACCAACATGAAACCTATCCTTAGAAGAAACTCTCTGGCACCCAATGAGAGGACTCTTAGCATTATACAGTCTGAGATGCTTGTCCATGCAATAACACAAAGATCCATCATAAGCTTTCATACGTCCCCGATCCATATCCTTAACGGTGGAATAGGTGATCTTCCAAGACCTAACCAGACTAGCTAGATCTAGGGTTTTAGATGTATCATACAATGGCCCCTTATCCATCCCAGATTGAAGATCAGGAGGAGAAAGAATGCAATGATCCACTAGTGCATGAAAAACCGAAAACTCAACCACAGATCCAACTTCCAGAACACCATCATCCTTACGCATGAACTTGCCGATGATTGGTGAACCCGCCGCATCCACCAAAGTAATCCATTTCTTGGCGGGCCAGATGTGTAACTCTCCATCCAACACATTCCGAACACCATTATCCAGATCATCCACCGAAGAGTACCACACATTCCAGATCCATGCAGGGGAAGACATGGAGAAGACAAGATGAAGGACCAGTTACCTTGAAGAGGAGAAGAAGGAGATCACAATGATCGGATCAGAATGACCCAATCACCAGGATCTCAGGTGATCACCGGCGATGACCCCCTAGGGTTTTAGTCGCCATGTCGGTTGCCCTCACTCACCCACGTCCTTGAGGGCTCATTTGATAGGGTTCCTCTTTTGAGAAACCCTAGTTGTTTGTAGTTGATATTGTTGTTGTTGTTGTTGTTGTTGTTGTTGTTGTTGTTGTTGTTGTTGTTGTTGTTACAGATTTGGGAGCCTCCAATTTGGTTGTGGATGTGTGCCCCAAGAACCTTGTAAGGCCCGATTTCTGCCTCGAGGAAATCCCTTATTGGAAGTGGGCTAGGCCTTCGTGGCGTTGCTCACCGGAGACCCGAGTGAAGCCTTTGTGGCGTTGGTTTGGCTTTCGTAGCAACCACACTCCTCCAAACGTAGACGTACCTTCTTAGAAAGGAAGGGAACTATGGGAATCAACTCTGTGTCTCCGCGTGCTCCACTCTCGGTTACCTCTATCCTATTATCTCCCCTATATATTGTGTAGCTATATCTTGCTTAGTCGTTGACCTTGTCATATAGGTAAATTCACATAGTTGCATATCTAGAGAATTTACCTTTGTGTCAAGCCCAAATTGAAAAAGAACTAAAAATTGGTTAGCACCTATTCACCCCCCCTCTAGGTGCCGGCATACGATCCTTTCAATTGGTATCAGAGCCTCGGCTCTTATTTCGGGCTTAACCGCCTAAGAGTATGCCGGATGATGAGAGTGCGGAAGGGGCCGCAAAGCCGGTCTCCATGGATGATCTCAAGTTAGTGGAAACATCCTTGAGGTCTTCCATGGAAATTCAAATGGAAAGCTTGATGAAAATGATTTCCGACCGCTTGCCACCGGTTCCCTCCGTTGCTCCCATCATAGAGGAAAAGGACAAGAGTGCGTTAGAAGTGGGAGGTGCTTCGGCATTACCCTCCTCTACCACTCCCTTGAATGGTGGTCACTTAAACACAATTAAAACCCCCAGTGCTTCTCCTAGGGGAACTAGTGGAGGTGCGAGCTACAATAATGTGGCTCCACCTTTCCGCTCTCCCGATATCCCGGTTCCCCATCCTCCTATAAACACTAGGGGTGATCCACCTAAATTTAATGATAAGGATTTTAGTACATGGCAATTTGAGTTTAAATCCTTTGTGTGCAGTGCCTCCAATGAACTTTGGAGAATTATTGTGGAAGGTTACAATCCTTACAACCCCGAAAGGTTGACAAGAAGATAAGAGGTTGATAACCAACTCAACTCGATTGCCTTGCACATGATTCAAACTAGTGTGGGGACACAAGACTTGTATCTTGTTCGGAACTTCACCACCGCCAAGGAAGCATGGGAAGGTTTGGACACAAGCTTCATGGGAAGTGAAAGCATGAAGAGAAACAAGTATAGTGTTCTCCGGAATCAAGCCTAAGGATTCATGAGGTTGCCGGATGAAGATCATCAAGTCATGTATAGAAGACTTATCACCGTTGCCGATGCTTTTAGGAATGTGGGTGCCAAACACATTGATGATTTTTGGATCAAGGATAAGTATATTGATTGCATGATACCGTTTGAGCCCATTGATGTCAAGACTCTCGTTGGGAGAGAAACATATCCGTCTCTCACCTCACAACAAGTGGTGCACGAGTTGCAAGCACTCAAGGTGCTCGAGCAAAACTCTCAATACTCTCGCAATCGTGCCATTGGGATGTCAAGAGGGACCAACCTTGCCTTGGCGGTCAATTCCGTGGAAGAAGTGAACCCTCAAGAACCATATAGGACATCTTGGAGTATGTCCTATCTGGATGACTTGGAATACCACTACAATGACTGATACGTCTCCAACGTATCTATAATTTCTTATGTTCCATGCTAGTTTTATGACAATACCTACATGTTTTGTTCATACTTTATATCGTTTTGATGCATTTTCCGGAACTAACCTATTAACGAGATGCCGAAGTGCCAGTTGTTGTTTTCTGCTGTTTTTGGTTTCAGAAATCCTACAAAGGAAATATTCTCGGAATTGGACGAAATCAACGCCCAGGATCTTATATTTCACGGAAGCTTCCAGAGAGCCAGAGAGGGACCAGAGGGGAGCCCTGGGGGCCCCACCCCACTTGGTGGCGGGGCCAAGGGGGGGGGGCGCCCCCCTATGGTGTGGCTCCACCAGGACCCCTCCGAGGCTGCCCTTCCGCCTATAAAGAGTCTCCGTCGCGAAAACCCTATCACCATAAGCCACGATACGAGAAAAGTTCCAGAGCCGCCGCCATCGCGAAGCCAAGATTCGGGGGACAAAAGTCTCTGTTCCGGCACGCCGCCGGGACGGGGAAGTGCCCCCGGAAGGCATCTCCATCGACACCACCGCCATCTTCATCGCCGCTGCTGTCTCCTATGATGAGGAGGGAGTAGTTCTCCCTCGAGGCTAAGGGCTCTACCGGTAGCTATGTGGTTCATCTCTCTCTCCCATGCTGTGATATTTATGTGATCATGAGCTTTGTATCACTATTACTATGTGCTACTCTAGTGATGTTATTAAAGTAGTCTATTCCTCCTCCATGATGTAATGTTGACAGTGTGTGCATCATGTAGTACTTGGCGTAGATTATGATTGTGATCTCTTGTAGATTATGGAGTTAACTATTACTATGATAGTATTGATGTGATCTATTCCCCCTTTCATAGCTTAAAGGTGACAGTGTGTATGCTATGTTAGTACTCGGTCTAGATTGCAACGGTCTATTATGCACTCTAGAGGTTACTTAAATATGAACTCCGAATGTTGTGGAGCTTGTTTACTCCGGCTTGAGGGAGCTCTTGTAACCCTACACAATGAATGGTGTTTGTTATCCAACAAGAGAGTGTGAGAAAGTAGCATAAGAGAAGAGAACTTATTTATTTATGTGATCATTGTTGAGAGTGTCCACTAGTGAAAGTATGATCCCTAGGCCTTGTTTCTAAGCATTGAAACACCGTTTCCAACAAGTTCTGTTACATGTTTACTTGCTGCCATATTTTATTCAGATTGTTATTACCGCTCATAAACATCCATATCACTTGCATTTTACTATCTCTTCGCCGAACTAGTGCACCTATACATCTGACAAGTGTATTAGGTGTGTTGGGGACATAAGAGACTTCTTGTATCGTAATTGCAGGGTTGCTTGAGAGGGATATCTTTGACCTCTACCTCCCTGAGTTCGATAAACCTTGGGTGATTCACTTAAGGGAAACTTGATGCTGTTTCTACAAACCTCTCGCTCTTGGAGGCCCAACACTCGTCTACGAGGAATAGAAGCGTGCGTAGACATCAAGCTATTTTTCCGGCGCCGTTGTCGGGAGGTAAGGTAAAAGGTATTCACATCCTCCGACTACTAAGCTATTTCCTAGCACTGTTGTCGGTGTGTGAGTGCTCGAAGCTATTTCCTTTAGATCCTGCAATTGCATCTTTTTGTTTCTTGTTTTTATTTTCACTAGTTAGGCTTAATGGAAAACAACAAAAAAAATAGAGATCTTTATAGTATTTATCTTGAGTTAGGACATGATGTGTTTGAAGAGAGAATTAAAAAACCCATGGAACTTTGTTTGCAAAATAGCAATGTTATTAGCATGAACTCTTTGAACACTATTATTGCTAATGCTATGGAAGAATTTAAGCTTGGGGAAGCTGGTTTTGACGAGCATGATATTTTTAGTCCCCCAAGCATGGAGGAGAAAATTTACTTTGATGATACTTTGCCTCCCATTTATGATGATTATGATGATAGTGGTATTTTGGTGCCACCTACTATGGAGGATAAAGTTTATTATGATTATACCATGCCTGCAATTTATGATGATTACAATGATGGTTGTGATAGTTTTACTCCCACTATTGCTAATAAAATTGATTATGCTTATGTGGAGAGTAATGATACTTTTATGCATGTGAATAAGAATGTTTCATGTGATAGTTATATTGTTGAGTTTGTTCATGATACTACTGAAAGTTATTATGAGAGAGGGAAACATGGTTGTATGCATCTTAATAATATTAAGTTTCCCCTCTTTATGTTGAGAATCTTGAAGTTGCGCTTGTGTTGCCTTTCTATGCTTGTTGCGTTATGCTTACATGACTTATTTATTTACAAGATTCCTTTTCATAGGAAGTGGGTTATACTTAAAAGTGTTTCTTATTTGCTTTTGATGCTCTCTTTTGCTTCAACTCTTATTTCTTGCGCGAGCATCATTAAAATTACTCTGAGCCCATCTTAATGGCTATAAAGAAAGCACTTCTTGGGAGATAACCCATGTCTTTAT